>NC_084629.1:36532320-36636480 GCF_033978795.1 Nerophis ophidion | reverse complement strand
CTCGTCTTATTCAGGACAAAAACATAACTTGAAAGATTCCCGGTTTTTCAGAAATTTCCAGGAATTTTTCAATTAAAAACTGTTACTAATTCAACATTTGTCTTATTCAGGACAAAAACATAACTTGAAAGATTCCCGGTTTTTCAGAAATTTCCAGGAATTTTTCAATTAAAAACTGTTACTAATTCAACATTCGTCTTATTCAGGACAAAAACATAACTTGAAAGATTCCCGGTTTTTCAGAAATTTCCAGGAATTTTTCAATTAAAAACTGTTACTAATTCAACATTTTTTGACCGATTTAAACAGTTCCAACGCAATCCAATTCAGCTCATTCAGGACATTCATTCTCCTAATCGTTTTTCGAAAAAATTCAGCTTTTTCCCAAATTCCCCAAATTCCAGGATATTCACATTGAAATCAATGGGACATTCTTCAAAGTTCCAAAATTCCCACATTTTTCATCTGATTCAAACTGTTCCAACTTCAAAATATTCAGCCTTTTCAGGAATTGTGTGCTCTACTACTAGAAAAAGTCCCGTTTTTTCCGAAATTCCAGGAATTTCTTAATTAAAAACTGTTACTAATTCAACATTTCTTGACCAATTTAAACAGTTCCAAAACTAACCATTTCAGCTCATTAAGGACATTTGTCCTCCTAATCATTTTCCCGAAAAATTCAGCTTTTCCAAAAATTACAGGAAATTCTTGTTGAAATCAATGGGACATTCTTCAAAGATCCACAATTACCACATTTTTTATCGGATTCAAACTGTTCCGACTTCAAAATATTCAGCATCTTCAGGAATTGTGTGCTCTACTTCTAGAAAAATTCCCGTTTTTTCTGAAATTCCAGGAATTTCTCAATTGAAACCTGTTACTACTTAGATATTTCTTGACCGATTTAAACAGTTCCAACGCAAACCAATTCAGCTCAATCAGGACATTCATGCTCTTAATCATTTTCAAAATAATCCCGCCTTTCCACAAATTTCCAGGCATTTCCCATTAAAATGAATGGGACATTTTTCAAAGCTCCACAATTACCACATTTTTTATCGGATTCAAACTGTTCCAACTTCAAAATATTCAGCCTGTTCAGGAAATGTGTAATCTACTTCAACAATTATTTAAAGATTTCATAGAATTCCCACTTTTTCGGAAAATGTTCCCATTCAAAATTAAATTATCCATTTTCCAAACTTCCACAATTCCCATATTCTTCAATCAATTTAAACCATTCCACCTTCAACGCATTCAACTCATCCTGGACATTCAAACTACCATTTTCCACCTTCAACACATTTCTAGGAATTCCAATTTTTTGCTAACCTAATTACACACTTAAGTTCGACTTCTTTTACATTTCAACTGTTCCATTGTCGAAACACTCCTCTTATTCAGGACAAAAACATACCTAGAAAGATTCCCGGTTTTCCCGAAATTCCAGGAATTTTTCAGTTAAAAACTGTTACTAATTCAACATTTGTTGACCGATTTAAACAGTTCCAACGCAAACCAATTCAGCTTATTAAGGACATTCATGATCCTAATCATTTTTCCGAAAAATTCAGCTTTTCCCAAAATTCCAGGAAATTGTCATTGAAATCAATGGGACGATCTTAAAAGTTCCACAATTACCACATTTTTCATCTGATTCAAACTGTTCCAACTTCAAAATATTCAACCTTTTCAAGAATTGTGTGCTCTACAACTAGAAAAATTCAATTTATTTCCGAAATTCCAGGAATTTCTCAATTGAAACCTGTTACTAATTCAACATTTCTTGACCGATTTAAACAGTTCCAACTTAAACCAATTCAGCTCATTCAGGACATTCATGCTTTGAATAATTTTTCGAAAAATTCAGCTTTTCCCCAAATTCCCCAAATTCCAGGAAATTCCCATGGAAATCAATGGGACATTCTTCAAAGTTCCACATTTCCAACATTTTTCATCTGATTCAAACTGTTCCAACTTCAAAATATTCAGCCTATTCAGGAATTGTGTGTTCTACTTTGACAATTCTAAAAGAAATTCTGGGATTTCCCATAATTCCTTTTTTTTTTTGTTGCATTTTCCCCATAAAAAATACATTGGTCATTTTTCAAACTTCCACAATTACCACCTTCAACACATTCAACTAATCTGGGAAATTCAAAATAACATTTTCCATATTCAACAAATTTCCAGAAATCCTCATTTTTTGGGTAACCTATTTACACCCTTAAGTTCGACTTCTTTCACATTTCAACCGTTTAAAACACTCTTGATATTCAGGACAAAAACCAAGTTGGTTAAGGAACTAGACAGAATCCCAATTTTCCCGAAATTCCAGGAATTTCTCAACTAAAAACTTTTACTAATTCAAAATTTCTTGACGGATTCAAACAGTTCCAACACAAACCAATTCAGCTCATTCAGGACTTTCGCGCTCCTAATCATTTTTTGAAAAATCCCGCTTTTCCCAAAGTTCCCCAAATTCCAGGAAATTGTCATTGAAATCAATGGGACATTCTTCAAAGATCCACAATCGCCACATTTTTCATCTGATTCAAACTGTTCCAACTTCAAAATATTCAGCTTCTTCAGGAATTGTGCTCTACTACTAGAAAAATTCCCGGGTTTTCCGAAATTCCAGGAATTTCTCATTTGAACCCTGTTACTAATTCAACATTTCTTGAACGATTTAAACAGTTCCAATGCAAACCAATTCAGCTCATTCAGGACATTCATGCTCTTAATAATTTTTTGAAAAATTCAGCTTTTCCCAAAATTCCCTAAATTCCAGGAAATTCCCATTGAAATCAATGGGACAGTCTTCAAAGTTCCTCAATTACCACATTTTTTTATCGGATTCAAACTGTTCCAACTTTCAAATATTCAGCCTGTTCGGCAAATGTGTAATCTACTTCAACAATTACTTAAAGGGGAACATTATCACAATTTCAGGAGGGTTAAAACCAATAAAAATCAGTTCCCAGTGGCTTATTTTATTTTTCGAATTTTTTTTCATAATTTTAAATCTCCCGGAATATCCATGAAAAAAGCTTTAAAGTGCTTGATTTTTGCTTTTTGCGATGCCACTGTCCATTTCCCTGTGACGTCACATAGCGATTCCAATACAAACAATGGCAAATAGCCCAGCAAGATATAGCGACATTAGCTCGGATTCAGACTCGGATTTCAGCGGTTTAAGCGATTCAACAGAATACGCATGTATTGAAACAGATGGTTGGAGTATGGAGGCAGATATCGAAAACGAAATTGAAGAAGAAACTGAAGCTATTGAGCGAATAGCTATTGACGCTATTCGGCGTTAGCATTACCGGTAAAATGTGCAGACCAATCGATCCGGACTTTCGCATTGACACTGGATCAATAAGTCAATAACAACAACAACAACAACAACAACACTCACCTTTGTGATTTCGGTGACTTTATCGTTGGGAATGCATCTCCTTTGAGTGTCGCAGGATATCCAGACATTCTTGTCATCTCTGTGCCATCTCTGTCGTAGCATCGCCGGTAAAAACCAAACGAGGGACTTTCGCATCTCTTGACACTGGAGCAACTTAAATCCGTCAATTGGTATGTGTTTGTTTGGCATTAAATGTGGATGGAGGGAAAGGCTGGATGTAAATATAGCTACAAATGAGGCATAATGCACACAGCTAGCCTAAATAGCATGTTAGCATCGATTAGCATGCCGTGCTAATCGATGCACATTCTACGTAAATCAACTTGAATCCGCCCCTGATCGTGTTGTTACACCCTCCGACAACACACCGACGAGGCATGATGTCTCCAAGGTATCGGAAAACTGTCCCAAAAAAACGGAAAATAACAGAGATGATTTGACTCGATGTGCTAGGGAAAATGACGTTGATGACCGATGTGACGTCACGTTCTGACGTCGTCGCTCAGAAAGGCATAAACAGAAAGGCGTTTAATTCGCCAAAATTCACCCATTTAGAGTTTGAAAATCAGTTAAAAAAATATATGGTCTTTTTTCTGCAACATCAGGGTATATATTGATGTTTACACAGGTCTGGTGGTAATGTTCCCCTTTAAAGATGTCCTAGAATTCCCAGTTTTTCGGGAAATGTTCCCATTCAAAATTAAATTATCCATTTTTCAAACTTCCACAATTCCCACATTCTTCAACCCGTTCAAACCATTCCAGCTTCAACACTTTGTTACAGCAACATTACTTCTTAAAAAACCTCCGGGATTTCAGTTCATTGGAGCGTTCATCTAGTTCAGGGGTAGGTACCTATGGGTCTAGAGCCAGATGTGGCTCTTTTGATGACTGCATCTGGCTCTCGGATTAATCTGAGCTGACATTGCTTAATAGGATAAGTAATGAATAATTCCACTTGTAATCATAGTGTTAAAAATAACATTCAAAATATAAAAAATTCTCATGCATTTTTATGTTCAAGAAGTTGCGTTAATGGTAAGAAGTCATTTTTTTATTATTGGTTAGTGTTGGGCTTGCCCTCCTGGGGGTTCTTCAGACCACCAAACACCGACATGAGAGCCTGTTTTAGGGTAAAATATTGTTGTTGTTTTTTCAATTAGTCTCTCAGTTGCTTTCCATCCATCCATCCATCTCCATCCATCTTCTTCCGCTTATCCGAGGTCGGGGCGCGGGGGCAACAGCCTAAGCAGGGAAACCCAGACTTCCCTCTCCCCAGCCACTTCGTCTAGCTCTTCCCGGGGGATCCCGAGGCGTTCCCAGGCCAGCCGGGAGACATAGTCTTCCCAACGTGTCCTGGGTCTTCCCCGGTTGGACGTGCCCTAAACACCTCCCTAGGGAGGCGTTCGCGTGGCATCCTGACCAGATGCCCGAACCACCTCATCTGGCTCCTCTCGATGTGAAGGAGCAGCGGCTTTACTTTGAGTTCCTCCCGGATGACGGAGCTTCTCACCCTATCTCTAAGGGAGAGCCCCGCCACACGGCAGAGGAAACTCATTTCTGCCGCTTGTCCCCGAGATCTTATCCTTTCGGTCATGACCCAAAGCTCATGACCATAGGTGAGGATGGGAACGTAGATCGACCGGTAAATTGAGAGCTTTGCCTTCCGGCTCAGCTCCTTCTTCACCACAACAGATCGATACAACGTCCACATTACTGAATACGCCGCACCGATCCGCCTGTCGATCTCACGAGTCACTCTTCCCCCACTCGTGAACAAGACTCCTAGGTACTTGAACTCCTCCACTTGGGGCAGGGTCTCCTCCCCAACCCGGGGATGGCATTCCACCCTTTTCCGGGCGAGAACCATGGACTCGGACTTGGAGGTGCTGATTCTCATTCCGGTCGCTTCACACTCGGCTGCGAACCGATCCAGTGAGAGCTGAAGATCCCGGTCAGATGAAGCCATCAGGACCACATCTGCAAAAAGCAGAGACCTAATCTTGCGGTCACCAAACCGGAACCCCTCAACGCCTTGACTGCGCCTAGAAATTCTGTCCATAAAAGTTATGAACAGAATCGGTGACAAAGGACAGCCTTGGCGGAGTCCAACCCTCACTGGAAATTTGTCCGACTTACTGCCGGCAATGCGGACCAAGCTCTGGCACTGATCATACAGGGAGCGGACCGCCACAATAAGACAGTCCGATACCCCATACTCTCTGAGCACTCCCCACAGGACTTCCCGAGGGACACGGTCGAATGCCTTCTCCAAGTCCACAAAGCACATGTAGACTGGTTGGGCAAACTCCCATGCACCCTCAAGAACCCTGCGGAGAGTATAGAGCTGGTCCACAGTTCCACGACCAGGACGAAAACCACACTGTTCCCCCTGAATCCGAGGTTCGACTATCCGGCGTAGCCTCCTCTCCAGTACACCTGAATAAACCTTACCGGGAAGGCTGAGGAGTGTGATCCCACGATAGTTGGAACACACCCTCCGGTCCCCCTTCTTAAAGAGAGGAACCACCACCCCGGTCTGCCAATCCAGAGGTACCCCCCCCCCCCCGATGTCCACGCGATGCTGCAGAGTCTCGTCAACCAAGCAATTGTCTTTTTCTCTTTCGTCCTCACTCGCGCTCTGGCTCCAGCCCCAACCCTGTCTCTCCTCCTGGCTGCTGCTTATAACAGAGCGATAGGTGATTAGATAAAAAAG
Organism: Nerophis ophidion; assembly: GCF_033978795.1. NCBI lineage: Eukaryota > Metazoa > Chordata > Actinopteri > Syngnathiformes > Syngnathidae > Nerophis > Nerophis ophidion. The sequence goes on along the minus strand of NC_084629.1, from coordinate 36,630,343 downwards.
GCCCAGGTGGGCCGTCTACGCACCTGTCGCTGATTTCGAGGCCGGTCCTGGCAACGTCCCGCTTTGCTGCAGGCCCACAGGCCACGCCCCCTCCACAGTTTGCTTCAGAATAACAACGTTATAACAAAGAATAAGAACCCAATTATACTCTGAAAATGTTGGTCTTACTTAAAAATGCACGCGTTTAATTGTGTTCAGTGTTTAAAAAAAATATTATATGGCTCTTAGGGAAATACATTTGAAAATATTCGGCTTCTTGGCTCTCTCAGCCATAAAGGTTCCCGACCCCTGATCTAGTTATTATGGTTATCTGTTTACCAGGAAAATAAAATGTCTATTTTAGGCTTGGGTTGTGTAATTGTTTGGCAGTGAAAACGACGCCTCGTCAGAGAACGAGCAGCTGCTGAGTCGCAGCATGGACAGCGATGAGGATTCGTCCTTGGAGAAGCAAGGCTCGCTCGACGCCAACAACCTGAACCCCACCCTGGGCCTGCTCAACCTGGGGAACAAGCCCGACCTCTGCCTGCTCTCTCTGGGCCTCCTGGACCCGGACCACGGCTGCAACGGGACCGCCTACGTGGCCCGCAACCTCCCGAGTCCCGGCCACACGGGCGGTGTCAACCACATCATCGGCACCACCACCAGCACCACCAGCACCGCAGTGGGCGCCAATAAAACCCCCGGGGTAGGAATGTGGATCTGCCAGATGTGATTACTGACAGACCCGGATCACATCCTGCTCATCTCCTCCCGCACAGATGTTGCAGAGTCGCAGGAAGAAGATCCTGGATCTGTACGCCAACGTGTGCAACAAGACCGAGGGTACCTTTATTGGCAATATTCTTTCACAACTCCACATTCCAACAGTCATTGGCTTTTTTTTTTTAGCAACATAGTGGAATTTTAACTAGAAACCTTCAAGACCGAAGTACAATTATTAAGACAACAAGAGAAATATCCAACACATCTCTTTTCTAAAGTAAATCCGTACAGCAGATATAGATCATCTACATCCACAACATGATGTGTATCATCTACATCAGGGGTTGTTCTAAAAATAGCTCAAATAGCAGCACTTACCAGTGAGCTGCCTCAATTATTTTAATTGTATTTATTTACTAGCAAGCTGGTCTCGCTTTTCTTGACATTTTTAATTCTAAGAGAGACAAAACTCAAATAGAATTTGAAAATCCAAGAAAATATTTTAAAGACTTGGTCTTCACTCGTTTAAAAAAATTCATTTATTTTTTACTTTGCTTCTTATAACTTTCAGAAAGACAATTTTAGAGAAAAAAATACAACCTTAAAAATGATTTTAGGATTTTTAAACACATACCTTTTAAATTCCTTCCTCTTCTTTTCTGACAATTTAAATCAATGTTCAAGTAAATATATTTTTGTTATTGTAAAGAATAATTAGTACATTTTAATTTAATTCTTCATTTTAGCTTCCGTTTTTTCGACAAAGTATATTTGTGAGATATTTCTTTTTATGATTAATATAAGATAAAAATATTTTGGCAAATCTAGAAAATCTGTAGAATCAAATTTAAATCTTATTTCAAAGTCTTTTGAATTTCTTTTAACATTTTTGTTCTGGAAAATCTAGAAGAAATAATGATTTGTCTTTGTTAGAAATATCGCTTAGTCCAATTTGTTATATATCTAACAAAGTGCAGATTGGATTTTAACCTACTTAAAACATGTCATCAACATTTTAAATTCATCTTAATCAGGAAAAATTACTAATGATGTTCCATGAATTATTATTTTTTTATTTTTTCAAAAAGATTCAAATTAGCTAGTTTTTCCTTTTCTCTTATTCGGTCGAATTTTGAATTTTAAAGAGTCAAAATTGAAGATAAACTATGTTTCAAAATTTAATTTTAATTTTTTTTCGTGTTTTCTCCTCTTTTAAACCGTTGAATTAAGTATTTTTTTCATCATTTATTCTCTACAAAAAACCTTCCGTAAAAGGAAAAAAAATGTACAACGGAATGACGGACAGAAATACCCATTTTTTATATACCGGTATATATATATATATATATATATATATATATATATATATATATATATATATATATATATATATATATATATCTATATATATATATATATCTCTATATATATATATATATATATATATATATATATATATATATATATATAGATAGATATAGATATAGATGTATTTATTATATATATAAATATATATATATATATTTATTAAAAGTAAATTGAGCAAATTCGTTATTTTTTAAGTGTGTATCAAACTGGTAGCCCTTCGCATTAATCAATACCCAAGAAGTAGCTCTTGGTTTCAAAAAGGTTGGTGACCCCTGATCTACATCAACAATATGATGTGTATCATCTACATCAACAATATGATGTGTATCACCTACATCAACAACATGATGTGTATCGTCTACATCAACAATATGATGTGTATCATCTACATCAACAATATGATGTGTATCATCTACATCAATAACATGATGTGTATCATCTACATCAACAATATGATGTGTATCATCTACATCAACAACATGATGTGTATCATCTACATCAACAACATGATGTGTATCATCTACATCAACAACATGATGTGTATCCTCTACATCAACAATATAATGTGTATCATCTGCATCAACAACATGATGTGTATCATCTACATCAACAATATGATGTGTATCATCTACATCAACAATATGATGTGTATCATCTACATCAACAATATGATGTGTATCATCTACATCAACAATATGATGTGTATCATCTACATCAATAACATGATGTGCATCATCTACATCAACAATATGATGTGTATCATCAACATCAATAACATGATGTGTATCATCTACATCAACAATATGATGTGTATCATCTACATCAACAATATGATGTGTATCATCTACATCAATATTGAATTTGTATCATCTACATCAACAACATGATGTGTATCATCTACATCAACAATATGATGTGTATCATCTACATCAACAATATGATGTGTATCATCTACATCAACAATATGATGTGTATCATCTACATCAATAACATGATGTGCATCATCTACATCAACAATATGATGTGTATCATCTACATCAATATTGAATTTGTATCATCTACATCAACAACATGATGTGTATCATCTACATCAACAATATGATGTGTATCATCTACATCAATATTGAATTTGTATCATCTACATCAACAACATGATGTGTATCATCTACATCAACAATATGATGTGTATCATCTACATCAACAATATGATGTGTATCATCTACATCAACAGTATGATGTGTATCATCTACATCAAACATATGATGTGTATCATCTACATCAACAATATGATGTGTATCATCTACATCAACAATATGATGTGTATTATCTACATCAACAATATGATGTGTATCATCTACATCAACAATATGATGTGTATCATCTACATCAACAACATGATGTGTATCATTTACATCAACAACATGATGTGTATCATCTACATCAACAATATGATGTGTATCATCTACATCAACAATATGATGTGTATCATCTACATCAATAACATGATGTGCATCATCTACATCAACAATATGATGTGTATCATCTACATCAATATTGAATTTGTATCATCTACATCAACAACATGATTAGTATCATCTACATCAACAATATGATGTGTATCATCTACATCAATATTGAATTTGTATCATCTACATCAACAACATGATGTGTATCATCTACATCAACAATATGATGTGTATTATCTACATCAACAATATGATGTGTATCATCTACATCAACAATATGATGTGTATCATCTACATCAACAATATGATGTGTATTATCTACATCAATAACATGATGTGTATCATCTACATCAACAATATGATGTGTATCATCTTCATCAACAATATGATGTGTATCATCTACATCAACAATATGATGTGTATCATCAACATCAATAACATGATGTGTATCATCTACATTAACAATATGATGTGTATCATCTACATCAACAATATGATGTGTATCATCCATATCAACAATATGATGTGTATCATCTACATCAACAATATGATGTGTATCATCTACATCAACAATATGATGTGTATCATCAACATCAATAACATGATGTGTATCATCTACATCAACAATATGATGTGTATCATCCACACCAACAATGACTGTAAAGTGTCTGGCTGCGGAATTAGACAAAAAGGTGTGAAATTTGCAAAAACAATTAGCATGCTAGCATGCTAACATTAAAGTGCTACATTCTTTGGCAAATTTCATACCTTTTTGTCTAATTCCGCAGCCAGACACTTTACAGTCATATTACTTGCTATGTGAAACATGCTAACGTTTAGCATGTTTACATTAGCATGCCAACATTAAAATGCAAGCTTTTTTAGATATATATATTTTTTACTGTAAAAGGTGTATGGCTGTCTAATTAGAGGAAAAAAATACATAAACATAACTAAAAAGTTAGCATATTAATATTCGTATACTATCATTCTAACAATAGCATGCTAGCAGTTGACAAGTTTTACTTACCAAGTTATATGACTCTAGGGTAAACGTTTGCAAAATTAGCTCAGAAAGCTAGCACTTTGATGTTAACATGCTAACGTAAACATCCTAACTGTTAGCATGGTTCACATACAGAGTTATATGACTGTAAGGTGTATGGCGGCGGAATTAAAGAAAAATATGTGAAAGTGACGGTTCGCTGGCATCGTGGTTCGTTCTCTCAATTATGCAGTCGGACTTGGACACAGCGTGAAGGTAAAAAATGATTATTTTTTCACACTAAAAAACAGACTAAGAACAGAAAAACTTGCACTAGGCATAAACAGGCAAAACAAAGAGCTAGCATGGGAGCTAGGAAACAGGAAGCATAGCGTGGAAGCTAGCAAGTACAAAAATAGTTTTACCAGTCGGAAATCAACGTGGTCACCTGTAGCATGGAACAGAAACTAGGAAGCGAGAACGAAAGAACACAGGAGGCCGGCTTAAATCAGGGCAGCAATCAGTAACCACAGGTGCACGTCAGGAGCAAGTGACAGGTGAAAACAATTGCGTGACTATGGTAACAAAACAAACAAGGAACTAAGGAAGTCAAACACCAACAGAATACGTTACAAAAACGGAACAAAACCAAAATATGACATGATCCGGGCAGCGGATTATGACAGTGAAATTTGCAAAAAAAAATAACGTAAAGTTAGCACTTTAATGTTAGCATGCTAACAGTTAACAAGGATCACATTCCAAGTTATACGACTCTTGGGTAAACGGTTGCAAAATGAGCTCAAAAAGCTAGCACTTTAATGTTAGCATGCTAACGTAAACATGCTAAGGTTTAGCATGTTTCACATACCAAGGTATATGACTGCGGAAATAGAGAACAAGGTGTGAAATTTGCAAAAAAAAAGTTAGAACTTTAATGTTAGCATGCTAACAGTTAACATGGATCAAATACAAAGTAGTACAACTGTAAAGATGTATGGCTGTGGAATTAGAGAACAAGGTGTAAAATTTGCAAAAAAAAAGTTAGCACTTTAATGTTAGCATGCTAACAGTTAACAAGTGTCACATTCCAAGTTATATGACTCTAGGGTAAACGGTTGCAAAATGAGCTCAAAAAGCTAGCACTTTAATGTTAGCATGCTAATGTAAACATAGTATAAGTTAGCATGTTTCATATACCAAGTTGTATGGCTGCTGAGTTAGAGAAAAATTTGTGAAATTTGCAAAAAAAGTTAGCACTTTAATGATAGCATGTTAACGTAAGCATGCTATAAGTTAGCATGTTTCATATACCAAGTTATATGACTGTAAGGTGTATGGCTGCTGAGTTAGAGAAACATTTGTGAAAATTGCAAAAAAAGGTTAGCACTTTAATGATAGCATTCTAACGTAAACAGGCTAAGAGTTAGCATGTTTCACATACCAAGTTATATGACTACGGAATTAGAGAACAAGGTGTAAAACTTGCAAAAAAAAGTTAGCACTTTAATGTTAACATGCTAACAGTTAGCAAGTGTCACATTCCAAGTTATATGACTCTAGGGTACACGGTTGCAAAATGGCTCAAAAAGCTAGCACTTTAATGTTAGCATGCTAACGTAAACATGCTATAAGTTAGCGTGTTTCATATACCAAGTTATATGACTGTAAGGTGTATGGCTGCTGAGTTAGAGAAAAAATTGTGAAATTTGCAAAAACAAGTTAGCACTTTAATGATAGCATGTTAACGTAAACATGCTATAAGTTAGCATGTTTCATATACCAAGTTATATGACTGTAAGGTGTATGGCTGCTGAGTTGGAGAAAAAGGTGTGAAATTTGCAAAAAAAAGTTAGCACTTTAATGTTAGCATGCTAACGTAAACAGGCTAAGAGTTAGCATGTTTCACATACCAAGTTATATGACTGCAGAATTAGAGAACAAGGCGTGAAATGTGCAACAACAAAAAAAGTTTGCACTTTAATGTTAGCATACTAAAAGTTAACAAGTGTTACATTCCAAATTATATGACTCAAGGGTAAATGGTTGAAAAAATAGCTGAAAAAGCTAGCACTTTAATGTTAGCGTGCTAACAGTTAGCATGGTTCAAATACCAAGTTATATGACTGTAAAGCTGCGGAATTAGAGAACAAGGTGTGAAATTTGCACAAAAATGTTAGCATGTTAATGTTACTAACTAGCCTGCTAATGCTAAGAAACTAGCCCATGACTGGGCTGCTAAGCAGCATGTGAACGGGCGCTTGCAATGCAGCAGGCCCACAATAAGATGTGAATGGGCGCTTGCAATGCAGCAGGCCCATAATAAGATGTGAATGTACGCTTGCAATGCAGCAGGCCCATAATAAGATGTGAATGTACGCTTGCAATGCAGCAGGCCCATAATAAGATGTGAATGGGTGCTTGCAATGCAGCAGGTTCATAGTAAGATGTGAATGGGCACTTGCAATGCAGCAGGCCCATAATAAGATATGAATGGCCGCTTGCAATGCAGCAGACCCATAATAAGATGTGAATGGACACTTGCAAATCACGCAAGCCCATAATAACATGTGAATGTACGCTTGCTTGCAATGCAGCAGGCCCATAATAAGATGTGAATGGGTGCTTGCAATGCAGCAGGCCCTTAAGATGTAAATGGGTGCTTGCAATGCAGCAGACCCATAATAAGAGGTGAATGGACACCTGCAAATCACGCAGGCCCATAATTAGATGTGAATGTACGCTTGCAATGCAGGAGGCCCATAATAAGATGTGAATGTACGCTTGCAAATTACGCAGGCCCATAATAAGATGTGAATGTACGCTTGCAAATTACGCAGGCCCATAATAAGATGTGAATGTGATCTTGCAATGCAGCAGGCCCATAATAAGAGGTGAATGGACACCTGTAAATCACGCAGGCCCATAATAAGATGTGAATGTACGCTTGCAATGCAGCAGGCCCATAATAAGATGTGAATGTACGCTTGCAAATTACGCAGGCCCATAATAAGATGTGAATGTACGCTTGCAAATTACGCAGGCCCATAATAAGATGTGAATGTGATCTTGCAATGCAGCAGGCCCATAATAAGGTGTGAATGTGATCTTGCAATGCATCAGGCCCATAATAAGATGTGAATGGGTGCTTGCAATGCAGCAGGCCCATGATAAGATGTGAATGGGATCTTGCAATGCAGCAGGCCCATAATAAAATGTGAATGGGACCTTGCAATGCAGCAGGTCCATAATAAGATGTGAATGTGATCTTGCAATGCAGCAGGCCCATAATAATTTGTTGACCTCCCCCAGGCCTGAGCCCCACTGAGCTTCCCTTCGACTGCCTGGAGAAGGCCAGCCGCATGCTGAGTTCCTCCTACAGCAGCGAGGCGGCGGTGGTGAAGACGTGGCGACACCTGGCCGAGAGCTTCGGCCTGAAGCGAGACGAGATCGGCGGCATGAGCGACGGCCTGCAGCTCTTCGAGAGGGTGAGCACGGCGGGCTACAGCATCCCCGACCTGCTGGCCCGCCTGGTGCAGATCGAGCGGCTGGACGCCGTGGAGTCGCTGTGCTGCGACGTGCTGGGAGGCAACGAGGCGGCGGCGGCGGCGGGCAGACGGCAGGGCATCAGCAGCTTCCACGGGCAGATGGCGTGCCCGCCACCGTGCCAGCCTCCCTCACAACGCTGCGCCAGCGTCTGACGTCGACGTGCCCCAAAAACCGGACTATTGGAGGACCACGGAGAGGATGTTTTAGGGACTAACTCACGGTACCCTCTGAACTTTGAGTGTTCCTTAAACCAAAACACCTCGGACTATTTTATGCCTCCAACATATTCCCATACCTTGCAGCCTCGGCACCGGTTCCAGCACTTGCCGGGAAACAAGGTATCGAGCAAGCCGACTGTCAAAACTTTCCATGACAACAACGCAAGGAGGAGGCACTCAACATGCATTAGCTTGATGCTAATTTACATTGGATTTGCCCTTGACATGCTACGGGTTAGCGTTAGCGATTTTAACATGGTGATTTCAACAGCTGCGAATTTGGTAGTCAAAACTACAACGAGATACACGTTACTGTGGAATTTCCAGGGCAGGGTTCCCACAAACTCCGGGACTGGCCCGCCAGCGTCCAAAATCTGGCCCACAAAAAGTCCCAGGCTAAAAAAAAATATATATATATTTTATATATATATATTTATATATTTTAAATATGTCCTTTCTAATCCATTTTCTACCGCTTGTTACTCTCAGTATATATATATATATATATATATATATATATATATATATATATATATATATATATATATATATATATATATATATATATATATATATATATATATATATATATATATATATATATATATATATATACATATATATATATATATATATGTGTGTGTGTATGTATGTATATATATATATATATATATATATGCACACACACATCATCACACACTTATAATAATTCACACACATTTATACAAACATAAATATATATATACACACACACACACACACACATACACACATCATCACACACATTATAATTCACACACATTTATACAAACATAAATATACACAGACACACACACACACATGATAATTCACACACATTTATACAAACATAAATATACACACACACACACACACACATATCATCACACACACATAATTCACACACATTTATACAAACATAAATATATATATACACAAACACACACACACACACACATATAATAATTCACACACATTTATACAAACATGAATATATATACACACACACACACACACACATCATCTCACACACATATAATACTTCACACACATTTATACAAACATACATATATATACACACACACATAATAATTCACACACATTTATACAAACATAAATATACACACACACACACAAACACACACACATTTAATAATTCACACACATTTATACAAACATAAATATATACACACACACACATACATATAATAATTCACACATATTTATACAAACATAAATATATACACACACACACACACACACTCATACACACATACACACATGTATAATAATTCACACATATTTATACAAACATACACACACACACACACACACACACACACACACACACACACATACACACACACACACACACACACACACACACACACACACACACACACACACACACACACCCAGGCCATATTTTTTTTAACGCCCCCCCGAGTCAAAAATTTTTGGGACCCTTGGTCTAGTGTGCAATAAGTACAATATTTACAGTTGAAACACTTTGTAGGGCTCAACAAAAGACAAAATTGGCCCATTCAAGTTAATGGCAACTACTTCCTGGATGAGGCAACACAGCGTCGTCTAAACACTACAAGTACGTAGTGCAGTACGTGCAAATGAGATGTGTTAGAAAACAAAACGACAACTGGGCAACTCTTACGAAAACAAAACAAGCTACATCACATAACAGTGACCTCTGACCTCACAAATGCACTTCAAAAACTCCCACGGACACAAACTAACACCTTGAAGGAAAACATAAAAACACGAATAAAAAACACCTAAAATGTTTGTCAAAATATTTAAAAGGGGAACTGCTTTTTTTGGGATTCTTGTCCATCATTCACAATCCTTATGTTTTTTAATATATTCTAAATAGTGAACACATGTTAGCAAAAGTCAGCTAACAACAGATTTGCTCCATTCTGCCTATAAAGCGCTCTAAAAAAAACATCTAAAAACGTTTTATTTACACACTGTAAGTATATATGTAGTAGCTAGTAACATTCACAATAACATGTAATATTTACATATTTTGATCATGCTGTAAGTGTATATGAAGTATCTAGTAACATTCATAATAACATGTAATATTTACATATTTTAAATATGCTGTAAATATATGTGTAGTATCTAGTAACATTCATAATAACATGTAATTTGTACGCATTTGGCCTATTTTGAGTATACAGAGGCGTATTAATTTCACAGACACATCACAACGCTCACTTTCCCTTCAACAACAACAAGGCTACTAGTCATGGCAGACTTGAGAGACAAAAAAGACTACTTTGGTCATGGTGGGGTGATGCGGAAAATGGCGGGCGGAATGCAAGTAAAAAAACATGTATTACTTACAAGGAACACTTAGCATCAGTCTCCGAGGAAAAAGGAAGAGAAGGACCCAACACTTAAGGAGAGACCCAGGTGGAACTAAACAGAACTAATTAAACAAGGAACAGGTGTGCTGACGGGACATGGGAAAGAAAAAGAAAAGGTGCTGAACAACACAGGGACCAAACAGGAAACATCGACAAAATAAGAGCACCAGGACAGGAAGTGATTCTAAACACAGGAAAACCCAAACATAACCAAACTGTCAGTAGCACTTCTGACAGCTTTGGGACAAATCATGATCCAGAAACTATAAGTAGTATCTAGTAACATTCACAATAACAAGTAATATTTACATATTTTGATCATGCTGTAAGCATATATGTAGTATCTAGTAACATTCATAATAACATGTAATATTTACATATTTTGATCATGCTGTAAGTATGTATGTAGTATCTAGTAACATTCACAATAACATGTAGTATTTACATATTCTGATCATGCTGTAAGTATATACGTAGTATCTAGTAACATTCATAATAACAAGTAATATTTACATATTTTGATCATGCTCTAAGTATATATATATAATTTCTAGTAACATTCACAAAAACAAGTAATATTTACATATTTTGATCATGCTGTAAGTATATATGTAGTATCTAGTAACATTCATAATAACAAGTAATATTTACATATTTTGATCATGCTCTAAGTATATATATATATATATATATATATATATATATATATATATATATATCATTTCTAGTAACATTCATAATAACAAGTAATATTTACATATTTTGATCATGCTGTAAATATATATGTAATATCTAGTAACATTCATAATAACAAGGAATATTTACATATTTTGACCATGCTGTAAGCATATATGTAGTATCTAGTAACATTCATAATAACATGTAATATTTACATATTTTGATGATGCTGTAAGTATATATGTAGTGTCTAGTAACATTCATAATATCATGTGGAATTTACATATTTTGATCATGCTATAAGTATATATGTAGTATCTAATAACTGTCATAATAACATGCAATATTTACATATTTTGATCATGCTGTAAGTATTTATGTAGTATCTAATAACATTCATAATAACATGTCATATTTAGATATTTTCATCATTTTAAGCATTACGGCAGCGTATTAATGTCACAGACTCGACGTCAATGTCCACTTTCCCTTCAACAACAACAAGACTACTAATCATGGCAGACTTGATGAGATACAACAAAGACTACTTTGGGACAAATGATGATCCAAACATTTCTATTTTTGAGCCTGAATATAAGGAGGATGATCTACAAGTTTGAGAAGCTGTGTGCGAAACAGATGCAGCTTTAGTCAAACACTTCGCATCATGTAGCGGAATCGCTATGTGCCAAACAAGATTTACAAACATAATAAAACAATCACTTACTGTACAATGTCTGCTCTCACTTGGATAGAGACTGATGGGATGTTTATATCTTCCCTTTTACATCAACAATTCATCATAATCCTGGGTTTATGTCCACAACCTTCTACATGATTTATAACCTAGAATTAACTTTCACCAACTCAGAGGCAAAGCAGCTCAATATGTCAATATAGCAGCATAAACTATTTAGCTTGGCTGAAATAGTCCGTCTGCGTTAGCGCTTATAATAACAAAATCCCTAATACTTTAATATTCAGGTCACCACATGTAAACAAAGTATTGTTGGCACCTTTTGGATGTTTTTCGAGGACTTTATGGGTACAGTAGTGTTCTTCTATTAGCTGTATTGTTAGCCACCTCTTACTTACCATATTTTACAATTTAGAATGCATTAAACAAAGAAAACACATAAGGATTGTGAGTGAATTGCAGTTCCCATGAGCCCATGTCAGATGTTTGAATGTTAATATTTCACCAACCCCCTTTCTACCTAAATGCTGTATTTTTATTGCTGATCCCAGCATGAATTATTTCCGTGTGGCCCCCACCCCACCCCCCCACCCCGGGCCCCTAATAGGCCGAAGTGAGTTCCAGCAGCCGATGAAGCAAAAAGGCACGGGTTTTCCAGTGAAAGTCCCGTGAATAGGTGTTCAAAATGTGGAGGGATGTCACGGTGTCATACATCGTTATTTAATGTATATTTAAATGGCATTTTGCTCTTTTTAAAGTGGCCTGCCACCCCATTTAATTTGGCATACCACCCCATTTGATTTTGGCATTTAACACGGTATACTATGCAGTTTATAGTGGCCCGCCTCGCTATTTATTGTGGCATACCAGACTATTTAATTTGGCATTCAATATGGTATGCTATGCTGTTTATTGTGGCCCACCTCACCATTTAAAGTGGCACACCTGACCATTTAATTTAACATTATAAATGGCATACCATGCTATTTAACATGGCCTGCGTCACCATTTAAGGTGGCACACCAGACCATTTAATTTGGCATTCAACATGGTATGCTATGCTGTTTATTGTGGCCTGCCTCACCATTTAAAGTGGCACACCTGACCATTTAATTTAACATTATAAGTGGCATACCATGCTATTCAATTTGGCCTGCGACACCATTTAATGTGGCACACCAGACCATTTAATTTGGCCTTCAACATGGCATACTATGCAGTTTATTGTGGCCCGCCTCACCATTTAAGGTGGCACACCTGACAATTTAATTTGGCATTTTAAATGGCATACCATGGTATTTAATTTGGCCTGCGTCATCATTTAAGGTGGCACACCAGACCATTTAATTTGGCCTTCAACATGGCATACTATGCAGTTTATAGTGGCCCGTCTCACCATTTAAGGTGGCACGCCAGACCATTTAATTTGGCATTTTAAATGGCATACCATGGTATTTAATTTGGCCTTCGTCACCATTTAAGGTGGCACACCAGACCATTTAATTTGGCATTCAGCATGGTATGCTATGCTGTTTATTGTGGCCCGCCTCACCATTTAATGTGGCACACCAGAACATTTAATTTGGCATTTTAAATGGCATACCATGGTATTTAATTTGGCCTTCGTCACCATTTAGTCTGGCACACCAGACCATTTAATTTGGCATTTAAATGGCATACTATGCTGTTTATCATGGCCCGCCTCACCATTTAAGGTGGCACGTCAGACAATTTAATTTGGCATTTTAAATGGCATACCATGGTATTTAATTTGGCCTGCGTCACCATTTAAGGTGGCACACCAGACCATTTAATTTGGCCTTCAACATGGCATACTATGCTGTTTATCATGGCCCGCCTCACCATTTAATGTGGCACGCCAGACCATTTAATTTGGCATTTTAAATGGCATACCATGGTATTTAATTTGGCCTGCGTCACCATTTAAGGTGGCACACCAGACCATTTAATTTGGCATTCAACATGGTATGCTATGCTGTTTATTGTGGCCCGTCTCACCATTTAAGGTGGCACGCCAGAACATTTAATTTGGCATTTTAAATGGCATACCATGGTATTTAATTTGGCCTTCGTCACCATTTAAAGTGGCACACCAGACCTTTTAATTTGGCATTCAACATAGTATGCTATCCTGTTTTCGTGGCCCGTCTCACCATTTAAGGTGGCACGCCAGAACATTTAATTTGGCATTTTAAATGGCATACCATGGTATTTAAATTGGCCTGCGTCACCATTTAAAGTGGCACACCAGACCATTTAATTTGGCATTTAACATGGCATACTACACTGTTTAAAGTCGCCCGACACACCATTTAACGTGGCATACCACTTCATTTAATTTAGCATTCAACCTTTAATTCAACCAAATTGGCCCACCTCAAAATTAATGTGGCATACCACTCTATTCGATTTTGGCATTTAACACGGTATACTATAATGTTTATAGTGGCCTGCCTCACTAATTAGAGTGGCAAACCACACTATTTAATTTGGCATATCATGCTATTTTATTTGGCCTGCGACACCATTTAAGGTGGCACACCAGACCATTTAATTTGGCATTTAATGTGGCATCCTACACTGTTTAAAGTCGCCCGACACACCATTTAACGTGGCACACCACGTCATTTAATTTAGCATTCAACCTTCAATTCAACCAAATTGGCCCGCCTCAACATTTAATACCACTCCATTCAATTTTGGCATTTAACACGGTATATTATGCTGTTTATTGTGGCCCGCCTCACTCTTTAGTGTGGCAAACCACACTATTTAATTTGGTATACCATGCAATTTAATTTGGCATTTAACCGGACATCATTACGGTATTTAAAATTGTCCGCCTCACCATTTATTGTGGCTTAACATGGTATACCACTCTGTTTATGGTGACCCGCCTCATCATTTAAAATGGCACACCAGACCATTTAATTTGGCTTTTAACAAGGCATATTACAGTATTTAATGTGGCCCGCCTCATCATTCAATGTGGCATACCACACTATTTAATTTGGCATTTACCACAGTATACTATGCTGTTTATGGTGGCCCGCCTCACTATCTAAACTGGGATACAACGTTGTTTAATTTGGCATTAAAATGTCAAATAACGCTATGTATTGTGGCCTGCCACTCCATTTAAGGTGGCATACTACATCATTTAATTTGGCATTTAATCTGGCATATTACAGTATTCAAATTGGGCCGCCTCACCCTTTAAAGTGGCATATCATGCTTTTTAATTTGGCATTTAACACAGTATAATATGCTGTTTATTTTGGCCTGCCTCACTATTTAAACTGGGATACCACGTTGTTTAATTTGGCATTTAAATGACAAATAACACTATATATTGTGGCCTGCCACACCATTTAAAGTGGCATACTACATCATTTAAATTGGCATTTTAACTGGCATATTACAGTATTCAAATTGGGCCGCCTCACCCTTTAATGTGGCATATCATGCTTTTTAATTTGGCATTTAACACAATATACTATGCTGTTTATTTTGGCCTGCCTCACTATTTAAACTGGGATACCACGTTGTTTAATTTGGCATTTAAATGACAAATAACACTATATATTGTGGCCTGCCACACCATTTAAAGTGGCATACTACATCATTTAAATTGGCATTTTAACTGGCATATTACAGTATTCAAATTGGGCCGATTCACCATTTAAGGTGGCATATCATGCTATTTAATTTGGCATTTAACACAATATACTATGCTGTTTATTGTGGCCTGCCTCACTATTTAAACTGGGATACCACATTGTTTAATTTGGCATTAAAATGGCAAATAACGCTATGTATATTGGCCTGCCACTACATTTAAATGTGGCATACTACATCATTTAAATTGGCATTTAATCTGCCATATTACAGTATTCAAATTGGGCCGCCTCACCATTTAAGGTGGCATGTCATGCTATTTAATTTGGCATTTAACACAGTATACTATGCTGTTTATGGTGGCCCGCCTCACTATCTAAACTGGGATACCACGTTATTTATTTTGGCATTAAAATGGCAAATAACGCTATGTATATTGGCCTGCCACAACAATCAATGTGGCATACTACATAATTTAATTTGGCATCTAACCTGGCATATTACAGTCTTCAAATTGGGCCGCCTCACCATTTAAGTGGCATACCACACTATTTAATTTGGCATTTAACACAATATACTATGCTGTCTATGGCGGCCTGCCTCACTATTTAAACTGGGATACCACATTGTTTAATTTGGCCTTAAAATGGCAAATAACGCTATGTATATTGGCCTGCCACTCCATTTAATGTGGCATACTACATCATTTAAATTGGCATTTAATCTGCCATATTACAGTATTCAAATTGGGCCGCTTCACCAATTAATGTGGCATATCATGCTATTTAATTTGGCATTTAACACAATATACTATGCTGTTTATGGTGGCCTGCCTCACTATTTAAACTGGGATACGACGTTGTTTAATTTGGCATTAAAATGGCAAATAACGCTATGTATAGTGGCCTGCCACACAATTTGATGTGGCATACTACATCATTTAAATTGGCTTTTAATCTGCCATATTCAGTATTCAAATTGGTTCGCCTCACCATTTAAGGTGGCATGTCATGCTATTTAATTTGGCATTTAACACAGTAAAATATGCTGTTTATTGTGGCCTGCCTCACTATCTAAACTGGGATACCACGTTATTTACTTTGGCATTAAAATGGCAAATAACGCTATGTATATTGGCCTGCCACAACAATCAATGTGGCATACTACATCATTTAATTTGGCATCCAACCTGGCATATTACAGTCTTCAAATTGGGCCGCATCACCATTTAAGTGGCATACCACACTATTTAATTTGGCATTTAACACAATATACTATGCTGTTTATGGTGGCCTACCTCACTATTTAAACTGGGATACCACGTTGTTTAATTTGGCATTAAAATGGCAAATAACGCTTTGTATTATGGCCTGCCACAACATTTAAAGTGGCATACTACATCATTTAATTTGGCATTTAACACAGTATACTATGCTGTTTATGGTGGCCTACCTAACTATTTAAACTGGGATACCACGTTGTTTAATTTGGCATTAAAATGGCAAATAACGCTATGTATAGTGGCCTGCCACAACATTTAAATTGGCATACTACATCATTTAATTTGGCATCTAACCTGGCATATTACAGTCTTCAAATTGGGCCGCATCACCATTTAAGTGGCATACCACACTATTTAATTTGGCATTTAACACCATATACTATGCTGTTTATGGTGGCCTGCCTCACTATTTAAACTGGGATACCACGTTGTTTAATTTGGCATTAAAATGGCAAATAACGCTATGTATATTGGCCTGCCACACCCTTTAAATGTGGCATACTACATCATTTAAATTGGCATTTAATCTGCCATATTACAGTATTCAAATTGGGCCGCCTCACCATTTAAGGTGGCATGTCATGCTATTTAATTTGGCATTTAACACAGTATACTATGCTGTTTATGGTGGCCTACCTAACTATTTAAACTGGGATACCACGTTGTTTAATTTGGCATTAAAATGGCAAATAACGCTATGTATAGTGGCCTGCCACAACATTTAAATTGGCATACTACATCATTTAATTTGGCATCTAACCTGGCATATTACAGTCTTCAAATTGGGCCGCCTCACCATTTAAGTGGCATACCACACTATTTAATTTGGCATTTAACACAATATACTATGCTGTTTATGGTGGCCTACCTCACTATTTAAACTGGGATACCACGTTGTTTAATTCGGCATTAAAATGGCAAATAACGCTATGTATATTGGCCTGCCACACCCTTTAAATGTGGCATACTACATCATTTAAATTGGCATTTAATCTGCCATATTACAGTATTCAAATTGGGCCGCCTCACCATTTAAGGTGGCATGTCATGCTATTTAATTTGGCATTTAACACAGTATACTATGCTGTTTATTGTGGCCCGCCTCACTATCTAAACTGGGATACCACATTATTTATTTTGGCATTAAAATGGCAAATAACGCTATGTATATTGGCCTGCCACAACAATCAATGTGGCATACTACATCATTTAATTTGGCATCTAACCTGGCATATTACAGTCTTCAAATTGGGCCGCCTCACCATTTAAGTGGCATACCACACTATTTAATTTGGCATTTAACACAATATACTATGCTGTTTATGGTGGCCTGCCTCACTATTTAAACTGGGATACCACGTTGTTTAATTTGGCCTTAAAATGGCAAATAACGCTATGTATATTGGCCTGCCACTCCATTTAAGGTGGCATACTACATCATTTAAATTGGCATTTAATCTGCCATATTACAGTATTCAAATTGGGCCGCATCACCATTTAAGGTGGCATACAACACTATTTAATTTGGCATTCAACACAGTATACTATGTTGTTTATTGTGGCCTGCCTCACTATCTAAACTGGGATACCACGTTGATTAATTTGGCATTAAAATGGCAAATAACGCTACATATTTTGGCCTGCCAATCTATTTAATGTGGCATACTACATCATTTAATTTGGCATTTAACGTGGCATATTACAGTATTCAAATTGGGCCGCGTCACCATTTAAGGTGGCATACAACACTATTTAATTTGGCATTTAACACAGTACACTAAGCTGTTTATGGTGGCCTGCCTCACCATTTAAACTGGGATACCACAATGTTAAATTTGGCATTTAAATGGCAAATGACACTATATATTGTGGCCTGCCACACCATTAAAGGTGGCATACTACATCACTTAAGTTGGCATTCAACCTGGCATATTACAGTATTCAAATTGGGCCGCTTCACCAATTAATGTGGCAAATCATGCTATTTAAGTTGGCCTTTAACACAGTATACTATGCTGTTTATTGTGGCCTGCCTCACTATTTAAACTGGGATACCACGTTGTTTAATTTGGCATTCAAATGATAAATAACGCTATGTATAGTGGCCTGCCACACCATTTAAAGTGGCATACTACATCATTTAATTTGGCATTTAATCTGGAATATTACAGTATTCAAATTGGGCCACAACACTATTTAAGGTGGCATACCACACTGTTTAATTTGGCATTCAACCTTAGACATGTTGGACAATCTTCATGGTGTTGTATGGATCAATCCTCACCACTTTCCTACTTGTGACCTCAGTCATGTGATCACAGGTGTAGATATAACTTATTATTGTAAATAATGTCTGCTTCAATAAACATCATTTGTTTATTTCTTGTATTTATATTTGCTTCTTCTTCTTTGTTCATTTCATAAACGACAGTGTTATAAATGTTTTGATAAACAAATATTTCTATTAAATATCTACTCCTAATAATGTTTGGGGTCCTGTCTTTTTTTTGTGTATTTAAAACATAAATGTAAATCATTTCCACAATCTAAGTCGGTGTTTTTCAACCACCGTGCCGCGGCTGAGTGTCATACTTACAAAATGTTCTCAGAAAAGTGACAATAAAACAAAATATATTAACTAAAGAGAAATTCTCATAATCAGCCCATTTTGAAATGTTGCAGTCATAGAGTCTTAGCGGCGTTGCAGTTGATTTCCCATGCAGTTTTGCACAATTGCTGCTAGAAAATCACTCTTCAGAGTGTGGACTTTATTTAGTTCCAGCTCATTAAGTCTGACACTTTAAGTAGATGAGAAGTCATTTAACTGTAAACAAAAAGAAGTCTGCAAGCAGAATGAGATTATTGGAGCGTGAGAAGATGCAGATAAGAGTGGACACACGACGACGTCTCCGGTCTGCTGCTCTGGCCTCAGTGAGGAGGGAATAAAATCGGCTAAAATTTATGGAAAAAAAAAAAAAAGCTGGTGCCGAATTAAAAAGAAAATAATGATGGAGAGGAATTTGACTTTGTGAGCACATTTTTGGAATTGCTCTTATCATTGGAGACATTGTTATACGTATTCTAACTCATAGAATATGGCAAGTAAGAGGTGGCTTTATCAAATTATGTAAATATTACATGTTATTATGAAAGTTACTAGATACTACATTTACACTTACATCATGATCAAAATATGTATGTATTACATGTTATTATGAATGCTACTAGATATTACATATATACTTACAGCATTATCAAAATATGTATGTATTACATGTTATTATGAATGTTACTAGATACTACATACATACTTACAGCATGATCAAATTATGTAACTATTTAATGTTACTATGAATGTATACTAACAGCATGATCAACATATATAAATATTACATGTTTTTATGAATGTTACTAGATACTACATATGCACTTACAGCATGGTCAAAATATGTAAAATTACATGTTATTATGAATGTTACTAGATATTACATATACACTTACAGCATTATCAAAATATGTAAATATTACATGTTATTATGAATGTTGCTAGATACTACATACATACTTACAGCATGATCAAATTATGTAACTATTTAATGTTACTATGAATGTATACGAACAGCATGATCAACATATGTAAATATTATATGTTTTTATGAATGTTACTAGATACTACATATGCACTTACAGCATGATCAAAATATGCAAATATTACATGTTATTATGGATGTTACTAGATACTACATACAGCATGATCAAATTATGTAAATATTACATGCCATTGTGAATGTTACCAGATACCACATACATACCCACAGCATGATCAGATTATGTAAAATTCCATGTTATTATGAATGTTACCAGATACTACATATATACTTACAGCATGATCAAATTATGTAAAATTACATGTTTTTATGAATGTCACTAGATACTACATATATACTTACAGGATGATCATAATGTGTAACTAATACATGTTATCATGAATGTTACTAGATACTACTTATACACTTACAGCATGATCAAAATATGCAAATATTACATGTTATTATGGATGTTACTAGATACTACATACAGCATGATCAAATTATGTAAAATTACATGTTTTTATGAATGTCACTAGATACTACATATATACTTACAGGATGATCATAATGTGTAACTAATACATGTTATCATGAATGTTACTAGATACTACATATATACTTACAGGATGATCATAATGTGTAACTAACACATATTATTATGAATGTTACTAGATACTACATATATACCTACAGCATGATCAAAATATGTAACTATTACATGTTATTGTGAATGTTACAAGATACTACATATATACTTACAGCATGATCAAATGATGTAAAATTACATGTTATTATGAATGTTACTAGATACTACATATATACTAACAGCATGATCAACATATGTAAAATGTTACATGTTATTATGATGTTACTACATTACATATTTACTTAGAATATAATGAAAATATGTCAATAATACATGTTTTTATGAATGCTAATAGATACTACATAAACACTTACAGCATGATCAAAATATGCAAATATTACATGTTATTATGGATGTTACTAGATACTACATATATACTTACAGCATGATCAAATTATGTAAATATTACATGCCATTGTGAATGTTACTAGATACTACATAAATACTTACATCATGATCAAAATATGTAAATATTACATGTTATTATGATGTTACTACATTACATATTTACTTAGAGTATAATGAAAATATGTCAATAATACATGTTTTTATGAATGCTAATAGATACTACATATACACTTACAGCATGATCAAAATATGCAAATATTACATGTTATTATGGATGTTACTAGATACTACATATATACTTACAGCATGATCAAAATATGTAAATATTACATGCCATTGTGAATATTACCAGATACTACATACATACTTACAGCATGATCCAATTATGTAAATATTACATGCCATTGTGAATATTACCAGATACTACATACATACTTACAGCATGATCAAATTATGTAAATATTACATGCCATTGTGAATATTACCAGATACTACATACATACTTACAGCATGATCAGATTATGTAAAATTACATGTTATTATGAATGTTACTAGATACTACATATATACTTACAGCATGATCAAATTATGTAAGATTACATGTTTTTATGAATGTTACTAGATACTACATATATACTTACAGCATGATCATAATTGGTAACTAATGCATGTTATTATGAATGTTACTAGATACTACATATATACTTACATCATGATCAAAATATGTAAATATTTCATGCTATTATGAATGTTACTAGATACTACATATATACTTACTGCATGATCAAATTATGTAAAATTACATGTTTTTATGAATGTTACTAGATACTACATATATACTTACAGGATGATCATAATGTGTAACTAATACATGTTATTTAGAATGTTACTAGATACTACATACATACTTACAGCATGATCAAAATATGTAAATATTAGATATTATTATGATGTTACTACATTACATATTTACTTACAGTATAATGAAAATAAGTCAATAATACATGTTATTAGGAATGCTAATAGATACTACATATATACTTACAGTGTGTATATAAAACCTTGATGGAGGGTTTTTTTAGACAACTTTATAGACGGCATAGAGCGATTGTTATTGTTGGCTGACTATTGCTAGTGTTTATGACTTAAAATTCATAAAAAGAGATGAGTCCTTGTCTTACATAAGGATAGTGAACAAAATAAACAAAATAAAACACAAGTGTGGTCCCCCCTTTAAGGTAGAGGAACATGTGTGAATTTGTCCTTCTCCGTGTCCTTCTCTTCTAATTAAACACATTAAATGAGTCTTTGATGGCCTCACCTTTGCAGACGAGGTAAGACAGGAGCCTCAACAAGGTAGTAAGGCGTCAGTTTAGGATGAAAATGGCGTGAGACGTTTTCTTTAGGAGGCCAATGTGTTTGGACTAAAAAGCCATTTTGCTGCCTTGGAGTTTCTCCTCTACTTTGGATGAGTTCCAAAGCAGGGTGTGAGGCCAAATGTTCAAGTAGAGGTGTTTAAGATGATGAAAGGGAGGTGTGTGATGTGCACGATCTGACATTCCACACTTTAAAGGGGGCAAGCCGGGGTTTGATGCTGGATGCAAAAGGTCATCAGCAGCATGGTAAGAAAAGGAAAATAGATTTAAAGACATTTGCTAAGGTGAACCCTGATGGAGAACAGCAAGTTGGTCACAGACATGTTCCGTCTGTGCAGGTGTGAGTGCTGTGTGTGTGCACTCCGAACAAGTGTCTTTTGATTCCAGTACCGTATGTCATTAATATGTTGGGTTCACAAGATGAATAAATGTGCTCCATAGGAGTGCAATGATGCAGTAAACACTGTACGTAACATGCAAAGAGGGCCAGATACAGGAACAGACCCAACAAAGCAACCAACATCGTCCTAGGTTGCCCACTAGCTACCGGTTGGAACCTGTTCAGTGAGGCCGAAGTGTCCGATAGTAAGCTCCAGAGCAACGTCTATTCCTCCGCATCCAAGCCGGTCTCTGCACGCGGGCTCCGGTTGTGGCTGAGAGCCAGCAGCTGGTCTGCGGTGCAAACATAGCCATGGCCAAAAGCTACCCCAAAGCAGGTCCAAAAGTACAGTCCTGAAGGGGCCAAAATAAAAACAAGATGGAAACAACATAAACTCAAAGGAGAAAGGCAAGAGCACAGGGCTCCTGCAACCAGCAGCCAATAGAGTGGCCCCATCTTAACTGCATTTTATTTTATTTTATTTTAGTATTTTTATTTAACTGTACCTGATTTTATTTGATTTAAATTCATTAAATTTTATTTTTTCTTTATTTTATTATATTCTACTTCATTTTATTTTATTTAATCCAAATGTATTTAATTTTAATTGATTTTATTTTATTTAAATTCATTTAGTTTTAATTTCCTTTCATTTCATTTCATTTCATTGTATCCTATTCTACTTCATTTTACTTGATTTTATTTTATTCAAATTAATATGATTTTTGTTTTATTTTATTTTATTATATGTTATTTTATTTTAGCCTGTTTTATTTAATTTAATTTAATTTTATTTTATTTTAATTGTATTTTTATTTAATTTCATTTTATTTTATTTTATTTCATTTTACTTGATTATATATTATTTAAATTCATTTTTGTATTTAATTTTATTCTATTCTATTTGATTTGATTTGATTGAATCCTGTTTTATTTATTTTTACATGATTTTATTTTATTTAAATTATTTTAATTGTATTTTCATTTCATTTCATTGTATCCTATTCTACTTCATTTTACTTGATTTTATTTTATTAAAATTAATTAGATTTTTGTTTTATTTTGTTTATTTATTTTATTTAATTCTATGTTATTTTATTTTATCCTGTTTTATTTAATTTTATTGTATTTTATTTCATTTAAATTAATTTAATTGTATTTTTATTTCATTTCATTTTATTTTAGTTTATTTCATTTTACTTGATTATATATTATTAAAATTTCTTTTTTTTAATTTTATTCTATTCTATTTTATTTTATTTTATTAAATCCTGTTTTATTTATTTTTACATTATTTTATTTTATTTAAATTATTTTAATTGTATTTTTATTTAATTTCATTTGATCCTATTTTGTTTAATTTTACTTGATTTTTGTTTAATTTAAAATCATTAAATTTTTGTTTGATTTTGTTTTATTTTTTTCTAGTTTTTTTATAATATTCTATCCTGTTTTATTTCAGTGTACTTGTTTTTATTTTATTTAAATTCATTTATTTGTAATTTAATTTAATCTCAATTCTTTTAATTTCATCCTATTCAATTTCATTTTACTTGAATTTATTGTGTTTAATTGTATTTAATTTTTTTTTTTTTTTTTTTTATTTCATTCTATTCTATTTTATTTTATTGTATCCCGTTTTATTTAATTTTACTTGATTTTATTTAATTTAAATTCATTTAATTGTATTTTTTTACTTCGTTTCATTTCATTTAATTTTATCCTATTTTATTTAATTTTACTTGATTTTATTTTATTCAAATTCATTTAATTTTTGTTAGATTTTTTTATTTAATTTTATTCTATTATATGTTATTTTTTGTTTTACTTTATACAGTTTTAGTTAATTTTACTTGATTTTATTTCATTTAAATGTATTTAATTGTATTTTTATTTAATTTAATTTAGCATATTTTATCTCATTTTACTTGCTTTGGTTTTATTCAAATTAATTTTATTGTTGTTTGATTTTTTTATTGTATTTTATTCTATTCTATTTGTATTATATTTCATTTTATCCTGTTTTATTGAATATTACTTGATTTTATTTTATTTAAATTAATTTACCGGTAATTGGATTTTATTTAATTTCATTTTCATTTTATCCTATTTGATTCCATTTTATTGATTTATAGATTTTATTGTATTTAAATTCATAACATTTTTATTCGATTTTGTTTTCTTTATTTTTATTCTGTTCTTTTGTATTTAATGTTATTGTATCCTGTTGTATTTAATTTTACTTGATTTTACTATATTTAAATTCATTTCGTTGTAATTTAATTTAATTGAATTTCATTTTACACTATTTTATTTCATTTTACTTCATTTTATTTTATTCAAATTCATTTTGATTTTTGTTTGATTTAGTTGTATTTTAATTTATTCAATTCCACGTTATTGTATTTTATTTGATTCTGTTTTCTTTAATTTACTTAATTTTATTTTATTTTAAATTATTTAATTGTATTTTTATTTAATTTAATATCATTTTATCATATTTTATGAAATTTTCCCAATTTTATTTTATTTTATTTCATTTAGTTTTTGTTTGATTTTGTTTTCTTTTATAATATTCTAATTTATTTTATTTTCAATCTTGTTTCATTTAATTTTACCTGATTGTATTTTATTTAAAGTAATTTAACAGTATTTTTATTTCATTTCATTCTATTTAATTTTATCTTATTTTATTTCATTTCACTTGATTTTATTTTGTTAAAATTCATTTAATTTAATTCAATTTTATATTATTTTATTGTGCGGCCAATATATGTACTAAATATATTATTTCCAAACAAACTTACCGTATGGTAAGCTCCATATTGTCATTGCACAAGTACAACAACTTTTCATTTTCACAACTAAACCCGTTCAAGATAAGACCAACATTGTTTAGGGTTACAGAGCAAAACGGTGGTAAGCCGCAACCATAAGGTCTCGTAAAATGTGTAAAAAAGGTTGATGCTGGGGAAGGATGAGTTTTAAGAAAAACTGATCTGAGACTGGGCTCCGATGGGGAGAGGAGGCCCAGACTGGGGCAGAGAAAAAAACATTTACAGAGCTGATAAGCACACATAAATATTTGACACAGAAATAACAAGACTTGCAACAGTATGGGCGGGGTTAGGCAGCCATTAGGACACCGCTCCGTTGTCTGTCATACCACATGGAGTGTAGCCATGATCCATGATGTGTGTTAGGCCTGAAGTCACTCTGCAAGCAATGGCAAAGGAGCATAGTTTATCTTTCCAGGTCTTGTTGACCAGGCAGGGAGTTTGTTTCATCTTTGCTGCACTGTCCTCGAGGGGAAACTCGAAGGAACGACCTTGCCACGTCACAGCTAGGAAAAACAAAATTAGAATGCTTTTTGTAGCGGTTTCCCTCTTGTGGGTTCTCCTGACCGAACTAGATCTGCTCGGAAGCCCGGGGGTCCGGTTTGAACAACCTATTATTGTGCTAACACTCCAGGTCCTAACTCTGTTCGGCGACTTTTCAGTCCCTGAATGACCAGTGTGCGCCTGCTGCATAACTCCAACTCCCAACCACGGTGTCCGAAAGTCAAAGTCGAGTCATGACGTTTGTTTGATTGAAACTTAAAATCCAAAATGGGAGTATTTTGTAGACGTAATATTTCAGAACATCCATCTCTAAGTGTTGTTTAGGAAATAAATAAGAGTGATGGTTCATGCAGGCGGCTGATGGAAATCATTAGTATTTTGTGGTCTGCCACGTCGAGCTGCTGATTGTCTTGATTTTATGGCTCAGTCCAAGTGGAACCGCTAATGCGTCACCCCCCCTCTACATCCAAATAAGACTTTAACGAGCTTCACCAGCCAGACCCGTGCTGGGGGAGCTCTTCGGGGTCATTGACGGAATATTTGGCCCGCAGAAAAACCCCGATCGTAAATCACCATCAGTGTCTAAAGCTTTGCGGGTGATGCATTGCAGACTAGTCTGGCAGGTCTGTGTTGGGGAACGTGCTCCAGGCCGGCGAGGAGTCATGGAAGTAAACAACGCTGTCATCGACTTTTACCAGAGAAGGCCTTAAATAAGTGGGATTCTCAAGACATCTAGGTCTATTAGTACACATGTTGATTCAATTGAAGAAAGACTGCGGTTGGAGAGTCACATTTAACTTAATGTGTCGATCATAAAACTGGACTCTAGCTCTTTACAGAATGTAATATTTTCCAGATGTAAGCAAAGATTTTGCATCAGCACCAATGGCATCGAAGTGCATTTTCCTCCTCTTTCAACCTTCCAACTGCATGTCCCCAGGATATAAAATAGCTATCCAAGACAGTTTATTGAACAGATACGAAAAACATAGCCAGTAAATAATCAATTTCAGACCTCCTATTAAGATTACACTTGTGCTATTAATTTGCCACAACCGCAATTATCGTAAACATGTTTAAAAATTAATAGTTCTTATTCATTTGACAGCTAGTTTAAACAACAGACGTTGCCGAGGCTTGCCAGACAGAAACAGAAACGTTTTGGACCGAGTTCCAAACATCCTTAGGACACCAGAGTTGCTCTGTAGTTCTATAAAGTCTTCACTCACGATAAAGATGATCCTTGGCAGTCCTGTCCAAATGGATTCTTACTCAACTCGAGCCAGTCCAGTCCATCTCCTCCATCAAAAAGAAATAATTTCACGTTTAATTACAAAACC
Organism: Nerophis ophidion; assembly: GCF_033978795.1. Classification (NCBI taxonomy): domain Eukaryota; kingdom Metazoa; phylum Chordata; class Actinopteri; order Syngnathiformes; family Syngnathidae; genus Nerophis; species Nerophis ophidion. Next base: position 36,602,331 of record NC_084629.1, on the reverse strand, counting down.
ACTGAAGTTGGCACGTTGTGTAAATAGTAAAGTAAAAACAGAATACAATTATTTGCAAATCCTTGTCAACTTATATTCAATTAAATAGAAAGCAAAGACAAGATACTTAATTTTCCAACTGAGAAACTTGTTTTTTTTGCAAATAATCATTAAAATAGAATTTAATGGCAGCAACACTGTTATGCATGCAGGAGGAGTGGTGACGGCACAGTTCCACAAGGGGGCTATGTTGCTCTATGTTTTATTATGGGTGTGGCATAGCGTAGTGGGTAGAGCGGCCGTGTCAGAAACTTGAGGGTTGCAGGTTCGCTCCCCGCCTATTGACATCCAAATTGCTGCCGTTGTGTCCTTCACCCTTTTGGGCTTCATGGTGGCAGAGTGGTTAGTGCATCTGCCTCACAACACGAAGGTCATGCAGTCTTGGGTTCAATCCCAGGTTCGGGATCTTTCTGTGTGGAGTTTGCATGTTCTCCCCGTGATTGCGTGGGTTCCCTCCGGGTACTCCGGTTTCCTCCCACCTCCAAAGACATGCACCTGGGGATAGGTTGATTGGCAACACTAAATTGGCCCCAGTGTGTGAATGTTGTCTGTCTATCTGTGTTGGCCCTGCGATGAGGTGGCGACTTGTCCAGGGCGTACCCCGGCTTCCGCCTGATTGTGGCTGAGATAGGCGCCAACGCCCCCCGCGACCCCAAAACGTGACAAGGATTTGCATTTATTTGCAAATCCTTGTCAACTTATATTCAATTAAATAGACAGCAAAGACAAGATACTTAATTTTCCAACTGAGAAACTAGTTTGTTTTTGCAAATAATCATTAAAATAGGATTTAATGGCAGCTACACTGTTATGCATGCAGGAGGAGTGACGGCACAGTTCCACAAGGGGGCTATGTTGCTCTATGTTTTATTATGGGGGCGGAATGGCGTAGTGGGTAGAGCGGCCGTGCCAGAAACCTGAGGGTTGCAGGGTCGCTCCCCGCCTATTAACTTCCAAATTGCTGCCGTTGTGTCATTCACCCTTTTGGGCTTCATGGTGGCAGAGTGGTTAGTGCATCTACCTCACAACACGAAGGTCATGCAGTCTTGTGTTCAATCCCAGGTTCGGGATCTTTCTGTGTGGAGTTTGCATGTTCTCCCCGTGAATGCGTGGGTTCCCTACGGGTACTCCGGCTTCCTCCCACTTCCAAAGACATGCACCTGGGGATAGGTTGATTGGCAACACTAAATTGGCCCTAGTGTGTGAATGTTGTCTGTTTATCTGTGTTGGCCCTGCGATGAGGTGGCGACTTGTCCAGGGCGTACCCCGCCTACCGCCTGATTGTAGTTGAGATAGGCGCCAACGCCCCCCGTGACCTCGAAAGGGATGGATGGATACATTTATTTGCAAATCCTTGTCAACTTATATTCAATTAAATAGACAGCAAAGACAAGATACTTAATTCTCCAACTGAGAAACTATTTTTTTTTGTTGCAAATAATCATTAAAAGAGAATTTAATGGCAGCAACACTGTTATGCATGCAGGAGGAGTGGTGACGGCACAGTTCCACAAGGGGGCTATGTTGCTCTATGTCTTATTATGAGGGCGGCATGGCGTAGTGGGTAGAGCGGCCGTGCCAGAAACCTGAGGGTTGCAGGTTCGCTCCCCGCCTATTGACATCCAAATTGCTGCCGTTGTGTCCGTCACCCTTTTGGGCTTCACGGTGGCAGAGGGGTTAGTGCATCTACCTCACAACACGAAGGTCATGCAGTCTTGGGTTCAATCCCAGGCTCGGGATCTTTCTGTGTGGAGTTTGCATGTTCTCCCCGTGAATGCGTGGGTTCCCTCCGGGTACTCCGGCTTCCTCCCACCTCCAAAGACATGCACCTGGGGATAGGTTGATTGGCAACACTAAATTGGCCCCAGTGTGTGAATGTTGTCTGTCTATCTGTGTTGGCCCTGCGATGAGGTGGCGACTTGTCCAGGGAATACCCCGCCTTCCGCATGATTGTAGCTGAGATAGGCGCCAACGCCCCCCGTGACCCCAAAAGGGATGGATGGATACATTTATTTGCAAATCCTTGTCAACTTATATTCAATTAAATAGACAGCAAAGATAAGATACTTAATTCTCCAACTGAGAAACTATTTTTTTTGTTGCAAATAATCATTAAAAGAGAATTTAATGGCAGCAACACTGTTATGCATGCAGGAGGAGGAGTGACGGCACAGTTCCTCAAGGGGGCTATTTTGCTCTATGTTTTATTATGAGGGCGGCATGGCGTAGTGGGTAAAGCGGCGGTGCCAGAAACCTGAGGGTTGCAGGTTCGCTCCCCCGCCTATTGACATCCAAATTGCTGCCGTTGTGTCATTCACCCTTGCCCCCGGTGTCGCTCACACTGGTGAATGAATGATGAATGAATGATAGGTGGTGGTCGGAGGGGCCGTAGGCGCAAACTGGCCGACATGCTTCCGTCAGTCTTCCCGAGGGCAGCTGTGGCTACAGATGTAGGGTTCCCACTTGTCTGTGAGCGCTTTGAGTATCTAAAAATAAAAAGCGCGATATAAATGTAATCCATTATTATTATTATTATTATTATTATATATATAATAATACATTGTGGTTCCATGGACCACCAAAGATAAACATTACGTCGAGCAGTTTGTGACTTTTGTTTTAATGTTTCAATAAAACCTTTCAGCTTCCGCTTTTCAGCCGACCATGTCTGCGTCTTCCTCCGGCTCTTTCCTTTTCTGCACTCGCTCAACATCAGCTTCTCTCTGGCTTCTTCTCTGGTCTCCGCCTGTCCTCTCCACGTTTCCGGCTGTCGCCCCTTTACAGAGTGCGCGAGGATTATTTAATTGTGCCCATCTGGGCGCCCCGAGCACCTGATCACAATTGCGGCGTAGCTCCCGGGCCGCCCCGCCTCGCCGCTCGCTCGCCGTACATGCCTCCTTGCCGCCATCTTGGGCTGCCCTACCTCGCTGTCGGACTGCCGGCCCCGCCTCTCCACATACACAATACTAAATATATCAACTATACAACAGAATGGAGTGTGCCCAAAATCCAGGAGTACGTAGTGTTGGACTAGGTGTGGGAATTACATGAGTGTTTTACCGTAGAGTTGAATCAGGAGGAGGGACAAGGCAAGAAGGGAGTCCGTGGGGGCAGGCAGATGGTCAGGGCGAACGGCGAGGCGTCAGAGGTCTGTGTCCAAACAGGAGGTCGCGAATCCAAACGGGGCAGCCAAAGAACCAGAGGGGAACAACAGGGGGTCACAGGAGAACACGAGAAGCGCTGCGGGGAGATAATAGGAACATCAGACACGGAAACAAGGAAGCCACAGGGGGAGGGCGAGTTCGCGAGACGGAAGAAAGACACGGGGTGCTTACAAAGGTAACAGAAGATTAAGTTCCGGCAAGGATCCTTGGGTTCACTGGTCTTTATACAGCTCGCCCTCAGCTGTACCAGATGTGCTGATTGCTGATCGCCCACAGCCTTGCCGGCGTGTGGGTGTGATGCCATGTCCAGGCTTGCTGGCAGCCCTTGCTGCGGATGACAAGCGGGATCGAGCCCGCGCCGTGAGAAAAACATTGCAAAAAAGTTGTCACAGGGGCATTTTTACCAGTGTGTTAGATGGCCTTTCCTTTTAACAACACTCAGTAAAGCTTTGGGAACGTAGGAGACATATTTCTGAAGCTTATCAGGTGGAATTATTTCCCATTCTTGTTTGATGTACAGCTTAAGTTGTTCAGAAGTCCGGGGTCTCTGTTTTGGTATTTTAGGCTTCATTTCGCGCCACACATTTTCAATGGGAGACAGGTCTGGCCTACAGGCAGGCCAGTATAGTACCCGCACTCTTTTACTACAAAGCCACGCTGTTGTAACACGTCTTGCAGAAATAAGCAGGGGCATCCATGATAACGTTGCTTGGATGACAACATTTGTTGCTCCAAAACCTGTATGGACCTTTCAGCATTAATGGTGCCTTCACAGATGTGTAAGTTACCCATGCCTTGGTCACTAACGCACCCCCATACCATCACACATGCTGGCTTTTGAACTTTGCGCCTTGAACAACCCGGATGGTTCTTTTCCTCTTTGTTGCGGACACGACGTCCACAGTTTCCAAAAACTATTTGAAATGATAACTTACACACCACAACATTTTTCCACTTTGCTTCAGTCCATCCCAGATGAGCTCGGGCCCAGTGAACCCGGCGGCATTTCTGGGTGTTGTTGATAAATGACTTTCGCAGTGTATAGTAGAGTTTAACTTGCACTTACAGATTCAGCGACAAACTGTAGTTACAGTGGTTTTCTGAAGTGTTCCTGAGCCCATGTGGCGATATCCTTTACACACTGATTTCTTTTTTTTAATGCAGTACTGCCTGAGGGATTTAAGGTCTGTAATATCATGACTTACGTGCAGTGATTTCTACAGATTGTCCGAACCTTTTGATGAAATTACGGACCGTAGATGGTGAAATCGTTGAATTCCTTGCAATAGCTGGTTGAGAAATGTTGTTCTTAAACAATTTGCTCACATATTTGTTGACAAAGTGGTGACCCTCTCCTCGTCCTTGTTTGTGAATGACTGATCATTTCATGAAAGCCGCTTTTATACCCAATCACGGCACCCACCTGTTCCCAATTGGCCTGTTCACCTCTAGGGATGTTCCAAATAAGTGTTTGATGAGCATTCCTCAAATTTCTCAGTCTTTTTTGCCTCTTGTGCCGGCTTTTTTGAAACACGTTGCACGCATCAAACTCGAAATGAGCTAATATTTGCAAAAAATAACAAATATTTTTCAGTTCGAAAGTTAAATTTATTGTCTTTGCAGTCTATTCAATTGAATATAAGTTGAAAAGGATTTACTAATCATTGTATCCTTTTTTTATTTACCATTTTTGTACATCTGTTCGTTTGTTAGTAGGTTACCTCCTGGTTTATTGAGGACGACAAATAAAACGTGTGAGCAAATATGATTCTTCTGCAGCTCTCATGCCAGATGTGACACTTAGACAGAAGAAGTAACTTCTGCCACGGCTCTGTTTCCTATCAATGTCAAATCTTGAGCTTCTTAAAAAGCGATTTCATAGTCTTGCAGCTAACTTGTTCCATTCCCCCTCGTACTGGCACATGTCGCCGTGACAACTATAAAACTCAAACTATCAAACCGGGGGCTTCTTCTCAATTCAATCACCTCTGGCTGTCAGTCAGCCAAGTCCGAACACGTCAGAAATTAAATGACTTGGTTAAAAAAACAAACACAAAGTCAATTATAAAAGCGCTCACTATTTCCTAGTAGTTAAGAATTATCAACAAATCCTGAATCCAGACGATGATCCATATAGTTTCATTATAACTTTTTGTATGTTGCCAACTGACTAACAAACAGAGAGCCAAACCCCTTCTTAACGGAGGTAATTAATCAACGGATAATTGAAAATACCATGTTTTCACATATTTGTTTTGTTTTGAAACAGGCTGCAAAAGGGTTCACTCTTTGCAACGGTCTCAGGACCTGGGTACATTTGTTCTTGTCAAGGACTGCTGTCGGTCTTGAACCCCAAGATGAAGAAATGGCAGGCGTAGCAAGGGTAACCATGACTGTAATGTTAAAAAACAAAAACAAATAGTGCAACTTGTAAGTGCACATGTAGGGAAAACAGGAACCAGGAAACAGGATAACTGGTTACAGGAAACAGGCAACAGGAACCAGGAAACAGGCAACAGGCAACAGGGACCAGGATAACAGGTTACAGGATAACAGGTTACAGGATAACAGGATAACAAGTTACAGGAAACAGGCAACAAGAACCAGGAAACAGAATAACAAGTTACAGGAAACAGGCAATAGGAACCAGGAAACAGGTTACAGGACAGGAGACAGGAACCAGGAAACAGGAAACAGGATAACAAGTTACAGGAAACAGGCAACAGAAACCAGGAAACAGGATAAAAGGTTACATGAAACAGCCAACAGGAATCAGGAATCAGGATAACAGGTTATAGGAAACAACCAACAGGAAACAGGATAACAGGTTACAAGAAACAGCCAACAGGAACCAGGAAACAGGATGACAGGGTAAAGGAAACAGGCAACAGGAACTAGGAACCAGGAAACATGCAGCAGGAAGCAGCCAACAGGAACCAGGAAACAGGATAACAGTTTACATGAAACAGGCAACAGGATCCAGGAAACAGGACAACAGGTTACAGGAAACATACAACCGTAAACAGGATGACAGGTCACAGGAAACAGGCAACAGGAACCAGAAGAAGGGATAACATGTTACAGGAAACAGCCAACAGGAACCAGGAAGCAAGATAACGTGTGACAGAAAACAGGAACCATGAAATAGGTTAACAGGTTACAGGAAATAGCCAACAGGAACCAGGAAACATGAAAAGAGGTACAGTAAAAAGGCAACAGGAACCAGGAAGCAGGATAGCAGGTTACAGGAATCAGCCAACAGGAACCAGGAACCAGGATAACAGGTCACAGGAAACAGGCAACAAGAACCAAGAAACATGATAATAGGTTACAAGAAACAGGCAAGAGCAACCAGGAAACAGGATAACAGATTGCAGGAAACAGGCAACAGGAACCAGGAAACAGGATAACAGGTTACACAAAAGAGGCAACAGGAACCAGGAAATAAGATAACAGGAAACAGGTAACGGAAACCAGGAAACAGGGTAATAGGTTACAAGAAACAGGCAACAGGTTACAAAAAGCAGGATAACAGGTTACAGAAAACAGGCAACAGGAACCAAGAAACAGCCAAGAGGAACCAAAAAACAGGATAGCGGGTTACAGGAAACAGGCAACAGGAACCAGGAAACAGGATAACAGGTTACAGGAAATAGCCAACAGGATAACAGGTTATAGGAAACAGCCAACAGGAAACAGGATAACAGGTTACAAGAAACAGGCAACAAGAACCAGGAAACAGGATAACAGGTTACAGGATACAGGAAACAGCCAACAGAAACCAGAAAAAAGGAAACAGGAAACAGGATAACAGGTTACAGGAAACAGGAACCAAGAGACAGGATAACAGGATAAAGGAAACAGCCAAGAGGAACCAGGCAACAGGATAGCAGGTTACAGGAATCAGCCAACAGGAACCAGGAACCAGGATAACAGGTTACAGGAAACAGGCAACAAGAACCAGGAAACAGGATAATAGGTTACAAGAAACAGGCAAGAGCACCCAGGAAACAGGATAACAGACTGCAGGAAACAGGCAATAGGAGCCAGGAAACAGGATAACAGGTTACACAAAAGAGGCAACAGGCACCAGGAGATAAGATAACAGGAAACAGGCAACGGGAACCAGGAAACAGAGTAATTGGTTACAAGAAACAGGCAACAGGTTACAGGAAACAGGATAACAGGTTACAGGAAACAGGCAACAGGAACCAAGAAACAGCCAAGAGGAACCAAAAAAACAGGATAGCAGGTTACAAAAAACAGGCAACGGGAACCAGGAAACAGGATAACAGGTTACAAGAAATAGCCAACAGGAACCAGGAAACAGGATAACAGGTTATAGGAAACAGCCAACAGTAAAACAGGATAACAGGTTACAAGAAACAGGCAACAAGAACCAGGAAACAGGATAATAGGTTACAGGATACAGGAAACAGCCAACAGGAACCAGGAACCATGATACCAGGTTACAAGAAACAGGAAACAGGATAACAGGTTACAGGAAACCGGATAACACAAAACAGGTTACAGGAAAAAGGCAACAGAAACCAAGAAACGGGATAACAGATTACAGGAATAGGCAACAGGAACCAGGAACAAGGAGACAGGCAACATGAAGCCGGAAAAAATGATAACATGTTACAGGAACCAGGAAACAGGATAATATGTTACAGGAAACAGGATATCAGGATAACAGGTTACAGCAAACAGGCAACAGGAACCAATAAACAGGATTACAGGTTACAGGAAACAGCCAACAGAAACCAGGATTATAGGTTACAGGAAACAGGAAACAGGATAACAGGTTAAGAAAACAACTTACTGGAACCAGGAAACAGGAAACAGGTAACAGGCAAAAGAATAGAATCCTCGAGCCCTGACTGGAGGGCAAGGCAAGGATTAATAGTTATGTGTCCTGATTCGCTAGGGAACTGTAGACCATTGCCAATTAATCTTCTTCATGCCATATATTCTGTACAGTACAGGATGTATACTGTGGTGGGGGAATATAATGGATGAGACAGGCTTATTGTGGAAACAAATGCACCGCTCGCACATTTATAAATCAGGACGAAGCCAAAAGCGCAGGATTTACGGTCCAAACAGTTTTTGTGACTGCTAATGTGTGAAAATGCTGATACAACCCAGGTTTATTTATAGGTCAAAAAAATCCTAAAGCCCTAAAAATCAGGTTTTGATCTTTGATTTCATTCTTTAATAGACTTAGACAGACTTTATTTATCCACAAGGGAAATTGTTTCAAAAAAGATAAGTGATTAACAAAAAGCAAGAAAAGTTGAGAAGAATATCTATCAAAGAAAATAAATAAATACAGTAGTGTACTGTACTTGTTTTTTTTTTTTTAAATCCACAATGGTTTGAACTTTGAGAGTGTTTAAACGAGAGAAATGTGAGAAAATGTTAATGCCTGTCTGAGAAAATGTTATCAAGTGTGTGGTTAGGGGTTTTACAGACTTAAAATATATATACAAACTGAAAAAACGTATACTGTGCAGTACTGTAAGACAAAAAAAACATAACAAATAAAAATACAAAAAATGTGTAAACGAAAAAAACATGCACAGTAAATGAAAATGTAAAAACATATAGAGTGAATGAGAAAAATATATAAAGAACAAAAAAAAAATACTACACAGATTTCACTTAAAGCGCGTATTTTAATTTTTTTTTACATTTATTTTAATAATCAATGAAGTGAATTATATTTTATATAGCGATTTTCTCTAGTGACTCAAAGCGCTTTACATTGTGAAACCCAATGTCTAAATTCAATTTTCAAACCAGTGTGGGTGGCACTGGGAGAAGTTGGGTAAAGGGTTTTGCCCAAGGACACAACGGCAGTGACTAGGATGGCAGAAGCGAGGATCGAACCTGGAACCCCTCAAGTTGCTGGCACGGCCACTCTACCCACTGACCTATACCGTCCAACAACAAAAATACGCAATAATACCATACCAACACAATTCCAATTCCAAAACCAGCAACAACCGAGCAATTGAGAGAACACACAAACATGACACAAAACAATCCAAAAGTAGTCATTTTTTGGAACTTAACTCCCCGTGGGAACACTTTACTGGGTTTTGACTGCACCAACAACATTTTCCGGGATAAACCGTTCATGTTCCTCAACGGTCCGTGGACGTGGTCACATGTTTTAAAAGAAGACCAGGTATGGTAGCAGTTTTTAAGGTCCTAGTTTACCCATGCACCCTACAACTTCCATCCATCCATTTTCTACCGCTTGTCCCGTTCGGGGTTGCAGGGGGTGCTGGAGCCTGTCTCAGCCGCATACCAGGCGCAAGCCAGGGTACACCCTGGAATAAGTCGTCACTTCATCACAGGGTCAACACAGATAGACAACATTCACACACCCGGACCAATTTAGTGTTGCCAATCAACCAATCCCCAGGTGCATGTCTTTGGAGATGGGAGGGGCCTATCCCCAGGTGCATGTCTTTGGAGATGGGAGGGGCCTATCCCCAGGTGCATGTCTTTGGAGATGGGAGGAAGCCGGAGTACCCGGACGGAACCCATGCAGTCATGGGGAGAAGATGCAAACTCCACACAGACAGATCCGGAGCGCAGGATCGAACCCAGGACCTTTGGTATTGTGAGGCAGACGCGCTACCCCCTGTTTCACGGTGCTGCACCACCCTACAACTTTTGCGAAGTAATTTTTTTTCCACAGATTTAAATATAATCCAGGTGTTCACAACAAGGGATGTGCAGTAACGTGTTTGTTTATGAACTCGGTCCAATTCTACGACCCCTCCTTGCAATGATTAGCGGTGACCCGGAGTCAATCAGGCTGGACTGATCACCTGGTACTCCAGGACACAACTATCCACACACCCACCATCAATCCTTAACATTCTTGGACTGTGAGAAGCCAGGAGTACCCGGAGAGAAAAGCCAGATAAGCCCGTAGAGAAGATGCAAACCCCATGAGGTCAGAACTCAGACCTAGCAACCCAACCCCGAGGCGTATGTGCAAACCACATGCTCCATCGTACTGCCCAGTTCCGCAAATGTGTCTGTGTGTGGACATGTGTCACACAACAAGAAACCTTGGTGTTGTACAAGTCTCCCAGTCGGGATGCCAGATGTGATGTCTCTGGTCTTAATCATCTTCACTGCTTGGGTGCATGCGCTAATAGACTCGGACACGCTCCTTCTATTGTGAAGATATTATCTGCCAAAACATTTGCTATGGATGTTGAGGTCCAAAAACATGTGATATTAAAACGTTCAAGCCTACTTTTCATACGACCGACTCATTTTTCAGTCAGGGACTTTTCCGAAGTGTTTGCGACAGTTAAAGAAACTAATCCTTGCCTTGGTCTCCAGCAGGTTACACTACTGTCAGGGCTTTCTCACTGGGCTCTGTTAAACCAACTGGGAAGCAACTGCAGTACATCAAGAATACTGCTGCTCGAGTCCTGACTGGAACCAGGAAATATGACTACATGAGTCCAATGCTTAGGTCACTGCACTGACTTCCTGTTGCTCAGAGAATAGACTTGAAAACAACTCTCCCTATGGTCTTGTGCCAAAGTACATCTCTTACATGTTAGAACTATTTGAACCATCTCCAGCTCTGAAACCCTTAGGGAGTGGTCTCCTGCTGACATGTTAGAACCATTTGAACCATCTCCAGCTCTGAGAACCTCAGGGAGTGGTCTTCTGCTGACATGTTAGAACCATATGAACCATCTTGACATCTGAGAACCTCAGGGAGTGGTCTCCTGCTGACATGTTAGAACCATATGAACCATCTCGATCTCTGAGAACCTTAGGGAGTGGTCTTCTGCTGACATGTTATAACCATATGAACCATCGCGACCTCTGAGAACCTAGGGAAATGGTTTCTTGCTAACAGGTTAGAACCATATTAACCATGTTGACATCTGAGAATCTCAGGGACTGGTCTCCTGCTGACATGTTTTAGCCAAATTAATTATCTAAGGCTCTGAGAACCTCACGGAGTGGTCTCCTGCTGACATGCTTGAACCATATGAACCATCTCTACCTCTGAGAACTTCAGGTAGTGGTCTCCTGCTGACATGTTAGAACCATACGAACCATCTCGATCTCTGAGAACCTTATGGAGTGGTCTTCTGCTGACATGTTAGAACCATTTGAACCATCTCCAGCTCTGAGAAACTCAGAGAGTGGTCTTCTGCTGACATGTTAAACCATATGAACCATCTCGATCTCTGAGAACCTTAGGGAGTGGTCTTCTGCTCACATGTTAGAACCATATGAACCATCTCGATCTCTGAGAACCTTAGGGAGTGGTCTCTTACTGACTTGTTAGAGCCAAACTAATTATCTACGGCTCTGTCAACCTCTGGGAGTGGTCTTCTGCTGACATGTTAGAACCGTATGAACCATTTTGACTTCTGAGAACCTCAGGGAGTGGTCTCCTGCTGACATGTTGGAACCATTTAAACCATCCAAAGCTCTGAGAACCTCAGAGAGTTATCTTCTGCTGACATGTTAAACCATAAGTCAACATTAAATCAAACCATAAATCTAAGGGACTGGTCTCCTGCTGACATGTTTTAGCCAAATTAATTATCTACGGCTCTGAGAACCTCACAGAGTGGTCTTCTGCTGACATGTTAGAACCGTATGAACCATTTTGACTTCTGAGAACCTCAGGGAGTGGTCTCCTGCTGACATGTTGGAACCATTTAAACCATCCAAAGCTCTGAGAACCTCAGAGAGTTATCTACTGCTGACATGTTAAACCATAAGTCAACATTAAATCAAACCATAAATCTAAGGGACTGGTCTCCTGCTGACATGTTTTAGCCAAATTAATTATCTACGGCTCTGAGAACCTCACAGAGTGGTCTCCTGCTGACATGCTAGAACCATTTGAAACATCTGTACCTCTGAGAACTTCAGGTAGTGGTCTCCTGCTGACATATTAAACCATATGAACCATCTCGACCTCTGAGAACCTCAGGAATTGGTCTCTTGCTAACATATTAGAACCATATGAACCATCTTGACCCCTGAGAATCTCAGGGACTGGTCCCCTGCTGACATGTTTTAGCCAAATCAGTTATCTACGGCTCTGAGAACCTCAGGGAGTGGTCTTTTGCTGACATGTTACAGACATGTTAGAACCATTTGAACCATCTCCAACTCTAAGAACCTCAGGGAGTGGTCTTCTGCTGACATGTTAGAAGCATATGAACTATCTGGACCTCTGAGAACCTCAGGGAGTGGTTTCCTGCTGACATGTTGGAAACATAACAACCATCTCCAGCTCTGAGAACCAATCAAGTTTGTGAATCCACTGTCAATGCTGCAGTAGTGTCTCACTCACACAAACGTACACACAAACATACACACAAACTACGGGTTTTTATATTTCAGCTCAACATGCCTCTGTTCGTTTCGATCATCAATCAATCAATCAATCAATCAATGTTTATTTATATAGCCCTAAATCACAAATGTCTCAAAGGACTGTACAAACCATTACGACTACGACATCCTCGGAAGAACCCACAAAAGGGCAAGGAAAACTCACACCCAGTGGGCAGGGAGAATTCACATCCAGTGGGACGCCAGTGACAATGCTGACTATGAGAACCCCCCCCCTCTAGGGGACCGAAAGCAATGGATGTCGAGCGGGTCTAACATGATACTGTGAGAGTTCAATCCATAGTGGCTCAAACACAGCCGCGAGAGTTCAGTTCAAAGCGGATCCAAGACAGCAGCGAGAGTCCCGTCCACAGGAAACCATCCCAAGCGGAGGCGGATCAGCAGCGTAGAGATGTCCCCAACCGATACACAGGCGAGCGGTCCATCCTGGGTCCCGACGAGCGGTCCATCCTGGGTCTCGACTCTGGACAGCCAGTACTTCATCCATGGTCATCTGATCGGACCCCCTCCACAAGGGAGGGGGGGACATAGGAGAAAAAAGAAAAGAAGCGGCAGATCAACTGGTCTAAAAAGGAGGTCTATTTGAAGGCTAGAGTATACAGATGAGTTTTAAGGTGAGACTTAAATGCTTCTACTGAGGTAGCATCTCGAACTGTTACCGGGAAGGCACTCCAGAGTACTGGAGCCCGAACGGAAGACGCTCTTAGTATCATTACTTGTGTTTTATGACGAGTTGATATACAGCAAAGTATCCGTCTCGCACAACTTTTTTTTATTTTCCGTGCACTCCCGGCTGTACTCGTTTTTGTTATTTTTAATACAGATTTGCCTGCACACTGTCTCCTTGAATTGACAACTACCGCAAACAAGGCTTCAACTTGATAAAGTTTTGCCTCTCAGTCGATCCGTCGTGGTAAAACTTCCATCTTTAGTTCGGACTTTCAGTCGGTTTACCAATACGGTAAGAATGATTTGTGTCCAACTGTGAGCGCCGAACGAGGCAAAGGCAAACGTGACGCACACATCGGCAGAAAAGGGCATCTGGGCATTGGAAAAAAGGCTTTGAGCTTTGCTCGGAGAGTTTTATAACACCATGTCTAGAGATGTGAAGACATAGCAGGAAAGATCGCGGGCCAACCTTGGATCCAGATTAAAAAAAAGCCGGTATTCTTTAGATTAAAGAAGTCAATGTGTACAATATGTTTGGATCCCGCGGACGTTGAAGCGAACCACTTCACATCTGCGTCGGCGAAAGATGAATAATGTCAAGGCAGAGCTTTAACTACTCAATTCAAACGGGGGCCCTCGTCTTCTAATAGGGGTCACTGGCTTTAGGAACAACTACAAATATTCCGGGTTCAAGCGGTTGTCAGTGAGGAACTGAATATTAAAAGTATAAATCAGGATTGTTGAGTTTATACCTCAAATTCCATACATGCGTCTTTGTTTTTTTTCAGGACGGACCGTGTCTGGTTTTAAACAACAGGATTCTGTTCAAGGGTGACCTTGGAACAATCCCGTAGAAATTGTGGAGGTCAGGTGTTAAATAAGCACATTGCGAGGAAGAAGGCAGTTGATCTGCCGTTTCTTTTGTTTTCGACTATGCCCCCCTCTCCCTTGTGGAGGGGGGGCACAGGTCCGGTGGCCATGGATGAAGTGCTGGCTGTCCAGAGTCGGGACCTGGGGGAGGACCGCTCGCCTGTGCATCGGTTGGGGACGTCTTTGAGCTGCAGACCCGTCTCCCCTTAGGATGGTCTCCTGCTGGCACCACTATGGACTGGACTCTCTCACTATTATGTTAGATCCACTATGGACTGGACTCTCACTATTATGTTAGATCCACTATGGACTGGACTCTCACTAATATGTTAGATCCACTATGGACTGGACTCTCACACTATTATGTGAGATCCACTATGGACTGCACTCTCACTATTATGTTAGATCCACTATGGACTGCACTCTCACTATTATGTTGGATCCACTATGGACTGGATTCTCACACTATTATTTTGGGTCTACTATGGACTGGACTTTCACTATTAAGTTAGATCCACTATGGACTGGACTGTCACTATTATTTTGGAACCACTATGGACTGGACTGCAACTATTATGTTAGATCCACTATGAACTGGACTCTCACTATAGGTTGGATCCACTATGGACTGGACTCTCACTATTATGTTAGATCCACTATGGACTGGACTCTCACACTATTATGTTAGATCCACTATGTACTGGACTCTCAGTATTATGTTGGAACCACTATGGACTGGACTGTAACTATTATGTTGGATCCACTATGAACTGGACTCTCACTATAGGTTGGATCCACTATGGACTTGACTCTCACTATTATGTTGGATCCACTATGGACTGGACTCTCACTATTATGTTGGATCCACTATGGACTGTACTCTCACTATTATGTTAGATCCACTATGGACTGGACTCTCACTATTATGTTAGATCCACTATGGACTGGACTCTCACTATTAAGTTAGATCCACTATAGACTGGACTCTCACACTATTATGTTAGATCCACTATAGACTGGACTCTCACTATTATGTTAGATCCACTACGGACTGGACTCTCACACTATTATGTTAGATCCACTATGGACTGGACTCTCACTATTAAGTTAGATCCACTATAGACTGGACTCTCACACTATTATGTTAGATCCACTACGGACTGGGCTCACACTATTATGTTAGAACCACTATGGACTGGACTCACACTATTATGTTAGATCCACTATGGACTGGACTCACACTATTATGTTAGATCCACTATGGACTGGACTCTCACTATTATGTTGGATCCACTATGGACTGGACTCTCACACTAGTATGTTATATCCACTATAGACTGGACAGTCACTATTACGTTAGATCCACTACGGACTAGACTCTCACTATTATGTTAGATCCACTATGGACTGGACTCTCACTATTATGTTAGATCCACTATGGACTGGACTCTCATACTATTATGTTATATCCACTATAGACTGGACTGTCACTATTATGTTAGATCCACTATGGACTGGACTCCCACTATTATGTTAGATCCACTATGGACTGGACTCTCACACTATTATGTTAGTTCCACTATGGACTGGACTCTCACTATTAAGTTGGATCCACTATAGACTGGACTCTCACACTATTATGTTAGATCCACTATAGACTGGACTCTCATTATTATGTTAGATCCACTACGGACTGGACTCTCATTATTATGTTAGATCCACTACGGACTGGACTCTCACACTATTATGTTAGATCCACTATGGACTGGACTCACACTATTATGTTAGATCCACTATGGACTGGACTCTCACTATTATGTTAGATCCACTATGGACTGGACTCTCACTATTATGTTAGATCCACTATGGACTGGACTCTCACACTATTATGTTAGATCCACTATGGACTGGACTCCCACTATTATGTTGGATCCACTATGGGCTGGACTCTCACACTATAATGTTAGTTCCACTATGGACTGGACTCTCACTATTAAGTTAGATCCACTATAGACTGGACCCTCACACTATTATGTTAGATCCACTATAGACTGGACTCTCACTATTATGTTAGATCCACTACGGACTGGACTCTCACACTATTATGTTAGATCCACTATGGACTGGACTGTCACCATTATGTTAGATCCACTATGGACTGGACTCTCACACTATTATGTTGGATCCACTATGGACTGGACTCTCACTATTAAGTTAGATCCACTATAGACTGGACTCTCACACTATTATGTTAGATCCACTATAGACTGAACTCTCACTATTTTGTTAGATCCACTACGGACTGGACTCTCACACTATTATGTTAGATCCACTATGGACCGGACTCACACTATTATGTTAGATCCACTATGGACTGGACTCTCACTATTATGTTAGACCCACTATGGACTGGACTCTCACTATTATGTTAGATCCACTATGGACTGGACTCTCACACTATTATGTTAGATCCACTATGGACTGGACTCTCACTATTATGTTGGATTCACTATGGACTGGACTCTCACACTATTATGTTAGATCCACTATGGACTGGACTCCCACTATTATGTTGGATCCACTATGGACTGGACTCTCACACTATTATGTTTGTTCCACTATGGACTGGACTCTCACTATTAAGTTAGATCCACTATAGACTGGACTCTCACACTATTATGTTAGATCCACTATGGACTGGACTCTCACTATTAAGTTAGATCCACTATAGACTGGACTCTCACACTATTATGTTAGATCCACTATAGACTGGACTCTCACTATTTTGTTGGATCCACTACGGACTGGACTCTCACACTATTATGTTAGATCCACTATGGACCGGACTCACACTATTATGTTAGATCCACTATGGACTGGACTCTCACTATTATGTTAGACCCACTATGGACTGGACTCTCACTATTATGTTAGATCCACTATGGACTGGACTCTCACACTATTATATTAGATCCACTATGGACTGGACTCTCACTATTATGTTAGATTCACTATGGACTGGACTCTCACACTATTATGTTAGATCCACTATGGACTGGACTCCCACTATTATGTTGGATCCACTATGGACTGGACTCTCACACTATTATGTTAGTTCCACTATGGACTGGACTCTCACTATTAAGTTAGATCCACTATAGACTGGACTCTCACACTATTATGTTAGATCCACTATGGACTGGACTCTCACTATTAAGTTAGATCCACTATAGACTGGACTCTCACACTATTATGTTAGATCCACTATAGACTGGACTCTCATTATTATGTTAGATCCACTACGGACTGTACTCTCACACTATTATGTTAGATCCACTATGGACTGGACTCACACTATTATGTTAGATCCACTATGGACTGGACTCTCACTATTATGTTAGATCCACTATGGACTGGACTCTCACACTAGTATGTTATATCCACTATAGACTGGACTGTCACTATTATGTTAGATCCACTATGGACTAGACTCTCACTATTATGTTAGATCCACTATGGACTGGACTCTTACACCATTATGTTAGATCCACTATGGACTAGACTCTCACTATATGTTAGATCCACTATGGACTAGACTCTCACTATATGTTAGATCCACAATGGACTGGACTCTCTCATTATTATGTTAGATCCACTATGGACTAGACTCTCACTATTATGTTAGATCCACTATGGACTGGACTCTCACACCATTATGTTAGATCCACTATGGACCAGACTCTCACTATATGTTAGATCCACAATGGACTGGACTCTCTCACTATTATGTTAGATCCACTATGGACTGGACTCTCACTATTTTGTTAAATCCACTAGGGACTGGATTGAAGCATGTTTAGCTATTCTTCGTCCTCCAGTGATAATACTACTTGTAAGGAACTTACTTTATACGTCGCCACGGAGGCAAGGATTACTGATTTAGAAGCAGCTAAAACACTTTTCTTTTAGTGGAGCAGTGTTAATGCTGAAAGTGTCAAGTACGGGTGGTGACGAATCCCGAGATGCAAAGACGGCAGGCTTGATGCAAGGAAACATGATTTCATGTCCAAAAGAAAACACAGGAAAACAGAAATCAGGAACCAGGAAACAGGAAAACTGGAAACAGCTCACAGGAAACCATGAAACAAGGAGCTAGGAGACAGCAAACTGCAAATAGCTATCAAGAAACCGCGAACAGAAACTGCTCACAGCAATCAATACACCAGCCCTGACTGGAGGGCAAGGCAGGTCTTAATTGCCACCAGGTGTGCCAGACTGTCACAGGTGAGGGAAAACAGAGCTCAGAGAGACAAGCAGGAAACTGAACCAAAGTAAGAGCGCTGACAGGAAATTAAAAAAAAATCAGAGGAAAAAACTGAAACATAACCAGACTGAAAGGTACATACAGGTTTTGGAGCAACATATGTTGCCATCCAAGCAACATTATCATGGACGCCACTGCTTATTTCAGCAAGCCATGTGTGGCTTCGTAGTAAACGAGTGCGGGTACTAGACTGCCTGCCTGTAGTCCAGACCTGCCTTCCATTGAACAAGTTTGGCGCATTATGAAGCCTAAAATACCACAACCGAGACTTTGGACTGTTCTTGTCTTTGCAGTCTATTCAGTTGAATATAAGTTGAAAAGGATTTTCAAATCATTGTGTTTTGTTTTTATTTAGGAATACTTCACTGGTTTTGGGTTTTTGTACACAAATGTGAGGAACTAAACCGTCCAGACTGAAGATCTGTAGAGTCAACAGACTTCACAGCATCCAACTGGACACCACGAGCTGGGATCTGTCCAGAAACAAATATCGGGACAGTTTGCTCTTTGGTTTCTTGGAAGGACTTCCAAGAACCGTGCTGAAAAACACCGGGAGGTCTTGGATGGTAGGCCTACAAGCGGGGTCTGTGCTCGCTGAGACTGAACGCCTTGAAGATCACATACCGACTTTGCAGAGTGGTCATTCCCCAACTTTCAAACCAGCGCCTGCTGTCAGTTAATGTTGTTATACAAGCTCCCCCGAAATAAGAACAATATGCCGACTGTGGCATTCATCAAATGTAAACGCTGAAAAAACTAATCCAGCCTGACAGGGAACCAGTCGGCTTCTCCTCTTAAAGATTCATGGAACCAATAAATCAGTCCAGAAAGATACAGCTGCAACCCAAAGCCAAAGTAGTACAGAGCTGCTATTTGTCAACATTCCGATCCCTGGGTCAAAGTCTGCTCACCTGGGTCTGGCTGTGGACCCGGAGGGTGCCTGGACATACCGTCTACGCCTGCTCTCTCCATAACCGGTCCCATTCAGATCTGAGAACTAAAAAGTGAGCCCGCGTTGCAGAAGTGAGGGAACATGTGATTCCAGTTGAACATCAAGCATGTCACAGAGCAGAAATAACTTGGACTTGACAAAGAATAATGGACTCAGAGGTTCGGTTAGGGATGGGGCAGAGGCCAGTCTAGGGTTTGGATTTCTCCCGTGTTCAGACCTCAATCAGACAGCGCGTTGCATAAAGTGGCCCGATACCAATATTTTGGTACCAGTACCAGAATGCATTTCGATACTTCGATACTAAAAAATATTGATGTAATCATAGTAGTATCGACTAGATACGCTCTTATACTTGGTATCATTGCGGTGAATGTCAGGTGTAGATCCACCCATTAGTTTACATTCAGGACCGGCGCCGTTAGTGAGCTATTGTATCCTCCTACAGTGTGAACTGCAGCATGTTTAGCTGTTTTGTCATCATCCAGTGATAATGCTACTTGTAAGAAACGTACTTTATTTGTCTCCATGGAGGCCGTGATTAGTGATTTCGTAGTAAACAGTGTCATAACTTCACCGCTATCTTTAGTTTTAGGCCAAAATGCGTCCGTTCTCCCTTTTCTGTCTACACACTGTGTCTGCTTGTAAGTACTCCGTGTGCGCGCGCTGCCGAACATGCTCCTTTGCTCGTAAAACCAGCAATGTCAAGACGACGCACCGTCGTGACCGTTAAATACAAACCCCGTTTCCATATGAGTTGGGCAATTGTGTTAGATGTAAATATAAACGGAATACAATGATTTGCAAATCATTTTCAACCCATATTCAGTTGAATATGCTACAAAGACAACATATTTGATGTTCAAACTCATAAACTTTTTTGGTGTGCAAATAATCATTAACTTTAGAATTTGATGCCAGCGACACGTGACAAAGAAGTTGGGAAAGATGGCAATAAATACTGATAAAGTTGAGGAATGCTCATCAAACACTTATTTGGAACATCCCACAGGTGTGCAGGCTAATTGGGAAAAGGTGGGTGCCATGATTGGGTATAAAAGCAGCTTCCATGAAATGCTAATTAATTAACGAACAAGGATGGGGCGAGGGTCACCACTTTGTAAGCAAATTGTCAAACAGTTTTAGAACAACATTTCTCAACGAGCTATTGCAAGGAATTTAGGGATTTTACCATCTACGGTCCTTAAAATCATCAAAAGGTTCAGCGAATCTGGAGAAATCACTGCACATAAGCAACAGTATTACTTTGGTCCCTCAGGCGGTACTGCATCAAAAACCGACATCAGTGTGTAAAGGATATCACCACACAGGCTCAGGAACGCTTCATAAAACCACTGTCAGTAACTACAGTTGGTCGCTACATCTGTAAGTGCTAGTTAAAACTCTACTATGCAAAGCAAAACCCATTTATCAACAATATCCTGAAACGCCGCCGGCTTGGCTGGGCCCGAGCTCACCTAAAATGGACTGATGCAAATTGGAAAGGTGTTCTGTGGTCTGACGAGTCCACATTTCAAATTATATTTGAAATGTGGATCACTATGGATCGGTTCGCAGCCGAGTGTGAAGCGACCGGAATGAGAATCAACACCTCCAAGTCCGAGTCCATGGTTCTCGCCTGGAAAAGGGTGGAATGCCATCTCCGGGCTGGGGAGGAGACCCTGCCCCAAGTGGAGGAGTTCAAGTACCTAGGAGTCTTGTTCACGAGTGAGGGAAGAGTGGATCGTGAGATCGACAGGCGGATCGGTGCGGCGTCTTCAGTAATGCGGACGTTGTACCGATCCGTTGTGGTGAAGAAGGAGCTGAGCCGGAAGGCAAAGCTCTCAATTTACCGGTCGATCTATGTTCCCATCCTCACCTATGG
This sequence comes from Nerophis ophidion, assembly GCF_033978795.1. Taxonomy (NCBI): domain Eukaryota; kingdom Metazoa; phylum Chordata; class Actinopteri; order Syngnathiformes; family Syngnathidae; genus Nerophis; species Nerophis ophidion. Next base: position 36,581,002 of record NC_084629.1, on the reverse strand, counting down.
TCATGAGCTTTGGGTCATGACCGAAAGGATAAGATCACGGGTACAAGCGGCCGAAATGTGTTTCCTCCGCCGTGTGGCGGGGCTCTCCCTTAGAGATAGAGTGAGAAGCTCTGTCATCCGGGAGGAACTCAAAGTAAAGCCGCTGCTCCTTCACATCGAGAGGAGCCAGATGAGGTGGTTCAGGCATCTGGTCAGGATGCCACCCGAACGCCTCCCTAGGGAGGTGTTTAGGGCACGTCCAACCGGTAGGAGGCCACGGAGAAGACCCAGGACACGTTGGGAAGACTATGTCTCCCGGCTGGCCTGGGAACGCCTCGGGATCCCCCGGGAAGAGCTAGACGAAGTGGCTGGGGAGAGGGAAGTCTGGGTTTCCCTGCTTAGGCTGTTGCCCCCGCGACCCGACCTTGGAGAAGCGGAAGATGATGGATTTGGAAACAGAGGACGTGGTGTCCTCCAGAACAAAGAGGAAAATAATCATTCGGATTGTTATAGGCGCAAAGTTGAAAAGCCAGCATGTGTGATGGTATGGGGGTGTATTAGTGGCCAAGGCATGGGTAACTTACACATATGTGAAGGCACCATTAATGCTGAAAGGTCCATACAGGTTTTGGAGCAACATATGTTGTCATCCAAGCAACATTATCATGGACGCCCCTGCTTATCTCACAAAGACAAATGTTACAACAGCGTGGCTTTGTAAAAAAAGAGTGCGGGTACTTTCCTTACCCGCCTGCAGTCCAGACCTGTCTCCCATGGAAAATATGTGGCGCATTATGAAGCGTAAAATACGACAGCGGAGACCCCGGACTGTTGAACGACTGAAACTCTACATAAAACAAGAATGGGAAAGAATTCCAATTTCAAAGCTTCAACAATTATTTTCCTCAGTTCCCAAACGTTTATTGAGTGTTGTTAAAAAAAAAGGTGATGTAACACAGTGGTGAACATGCCCTTTCCCAACTACTTTGGCACGTGTTGCAGCCATGAAATTCTAAGTTTATTATTTGCAAAAAAAAAAAATAAAGTTTATGAGTTTGAACATCAAATATGTTATCTTTGTAGCATATTCAACAGAATATGGGTTGAAAAGGATTTGCAAATCATTGTATTCCGTTTATATTTACATCTAACACAATTTCCCAACTCATATGGAAACGGGGTTTGTAAATTACTTTTGGAACCAAAACATTTTTATTTTTAGAAACCGAATAATGGAATTTGCAGCTTCTAGCAAGCCCAACTAGTTGTTTCATATTGACAAAACCTACCACTGAGTTGTGTCGCAAACACTGCAGCACTGAAACTTTAGCCAAGAGTTGCTAACAGGTGCGACTGAAGCATGTACCGCCAAACCCCCAGGGGTCCAGGTACGTGCGCTAAATGACACTTAACGGTCAGTTCAGCCTTCAAAGGTTTATTTTTTCTCAGGCACAGGTGTCCAACTCAAGGTCTTAATTAATGAGTGTCAATGAAACCCCTCACCTTTATCCCTCAACGTGTTGAGTCTTTCTCTTTTGAGAGAAAAAGGAACTGCTTATCTTCTAAACTGTGATATTATCTGATCTTGCGACATGCTGATAAGGGTGAGGACTGCTGCCGGGGTTTTCGTTCCTTTACCGAGGAAGAGAGAGAAAGCAATGTCCTCTCGTTTGTGCCGAGGGCGGCCGATAATCTTCTCCGCTGTCCTGGTCACCCTCTGAAGGGTCTTCCTGGCTGCCCAGCTGCAGACATGCGGTTACGAAGGATCATCAGCACGGGCTCCGTGGTGGCCCCGTAGAAAGATACCTGAGGTATGTAAAGTCTCTGGTGAGCCTTTCTGACTGGTCCATGTGAGGTCTCTGAGAATTGGACGTCAGAGTCTCCAGACATGCTCAACTTACTCCAAGTGAAGCATAATCTTCTCGGTCTCCTAAATATCAACACAACTCTACCAGCACCTGTGTTTCCTCTCTGTAGGCTTCTCCATCCCACCCCAGGAATTAAGGATTAAAGTGAGTCCTCCATGGCTTTGGGGCAACACTTTGGGTTCAAGGGTGAGCTGACACTGCAAAATTGGTGCAACAAAGCAGTACCAGTAGCTAGGAAGGACCAGAGGGTGGGACCAGGTAGGTTGTATCGGTTCCGTGACCCGGATTGTCATGACTCGGCTGTTAAGTGAGTTTTAGGTTTTATTGTCACTTCCTGGCAGCCTAAAAGTTGGCACTGTACGACAAAATGACAACTCGGACTATTGTCCGCTAATCAGGGAACCCAAGTTGGACTTCCGGGCAGGTACGCAGGGGATGGACCATGTCTACGATGACTGGCTGACATAACGTAGTTGTTGTTTTTCTTCCAATTTCGGTATTGCAAGGTACATTCTCACCTATGTTACGGTTCTGATACTGGCTAAAAATCCTTAAAGTCCTTTTAAAAAATCATGCTGAACAGCACGGAAAGCGTGGACTGCCATCCCCAGGTCGGGAAGGAGACCCTGCCCCAAGGGGAGGTTTTCAAGTATCTCAGAGTCTTGTTCACGAGTGAGGGAAGAGTGGATCGTGAGATCGACAGGCGGATCGGTGCTGCGGACGCCGTATCGATCCGTTAAAGTGGGTTGAAAAATGTGTAAGGAGTAGTTGCGGGGAAAAAGGGTGAAAATAGGGCTTAGGAAAACCAGGAATTCTAGAACATCCTGGAGTTTGTTTTAACTTGTAAAAATGTTAGTTTGAATTTCTCGGATGGTGGAATATGTCGAAGGTGGAATGGTTTGAATAGGTTGAACATGTGGAAATGGTGAATGTTTGAAAAATGGCCAATTCATTTTGAAAGGAAAACTGGGAATTCTAAGAAATATCGTAAATTCTTTTTAGAATTGCTGAGGTAGAGAACACAATTACTGAACAAGCTGAATATTTTGATGTTAAAACAGTTTGAAATGAGTTGAAAAATGTAGGAGTTTTAAAGCAAGAATGAATGGTCTGAATGAGTAGAAATGGTTGGTGTTGAAATTTTGACGTATAACATTTTTAATTGACAAATGGTACTGCGGAATTCCTGGGAATTCGGGAGGACTGGGAATTTTTCCAGTTCAAAAAAACAACTCTGTTTTTTTGTCCTGATTAAGAGGAATGTTTTGACGGTCGGTCGAAAAATGCGAAAGGAGTAGTCGCCGGAAAAAAGGGTGGAAAATAGGGCTTGGGAAAACCAGGAGTTCTGGAAAATCCTGGAGAGTTTTTTAACTTGTAAAAATATTAGTTTGAATTTCCCAGATAGTGGAATATGTCAAAGGTGGAATGGTTTAAATAGGTTTAAAATGTGGAAATGGTGAATATTTGAAAAATGGCCAATTCATTTTGAAATGAAAACTGGGAATTCTAAGAAATCCGTAAATTCTTTTTAGAATTGCTGAAGTAGAGAACACAATTCCTGAACAAGCTGAATATTTTGAAATTAAAACAGTTTGAAATGAGTTGAAAAATTTAGGAGTTTTAAAGCAAGAATGCATGGTCTGAATGAGTTGAAATGGTTGGTGTTGAAATTTTGACGTATAACATTTTTAATTGACAAATGGTACTGCGGAATTCCTGGAAATTCGGGAGAACTGGGAATTTTTCCAGTTCAAAAAAACAACTCTGTTTTTTGTCCTGATTAAGAGGAATGTTTTGACGGTGGGTCGAAAAATGCGAAAGGAGTAGTCGCCGGAAGAAAGGGTGGAAAATAGGGCTTGGGAAAACCAGGAGTTCTGGAAAATCCTAGAGAGTTTTTTAACTTGTGAAAATATTAGTTAGAATTTCCCAGATAGTGGAATATGTCGAAAGTGGAATGGTTTAAATAGGTTGAAAATGTGGAAATGGTGAATGTTTGAAAAATGGCCAATTCATTTTGAAATGAAAACTGGGAATTCTAAGAAATCCGTAAATTGTTTTTAGAATTGCTGAAGTAGAGAACACAATTCCTGAACAAGTTGAATATTTTGAAGTTAAAACAGTTTGAAATGAGTTGAAAAATGTATGAGTTTTAAAGCAAGAATGAATGGTCTGAATGAGTTGAAATGGTTGGTGTTGAAATTTTGACGTATAACATTTTTAATTGACAAATGGTACTGCGGAATTCCTGGAAATTCGGGAGAACTGGGAATTTTTCCAGTTCAAAAAAACAACTCTGTTTTTTTGTCCTGATTAAGAGGAATGTTTTGACGGTGGGTAGAAAAATGCGAAAGGAGTAGTCGCCGGAAAAAAGGGTGGAAAATAGGGCTCGGAAAAACCAGGAGTTCTGGAAAATCCTGGAGAGTTTTTTAACTTGTAAAAATATTCGTTTGAATTTCCCAGATAGTGGAATATGTCGAAAGTGGAATGGTTTAAATAGGTTGAAAATGTGGAAATGGTGAATGTTTGAAAAATGGCCAATTCATTTTGAAATGAAAACTGGGAATTCTAAGAAATCCGTAAATTATTTTTAGAATTGCTGAAGTAGAGAACACAATTCCCGAACAAGCTGAATATTTTGAAGTTAAAACAGTTTGAAATGAGTTGAAAAATTTAGGAGTTTTAAAGCAAGAATGAATGGTCTGAATGAGTTGAAATGGTTGGTGTTGAAATTTTGACGTATAACATTTTTAATTGACAAATGGTACTGCGGAATTCCTGGAAGTACGGGAAAACTGGGAATTTTTCCAGTTCAAAAAAACAACTCTGTTTTTTTGTCCTGATTAAGAGGAATGTTTTGATGGTGGGTCGAAAAATGCGAAAGGAGTAGTCGCCGGAAAAAAGGGTGGAAAATAGGGCTCGGAAAAACCAGGAGTTCTGGAAAATCCTGGAGAGTTTTTTAACTTGTAAAAATATTCGTTTGAATTTCCCAGATAGTGGAATATGTCGAAAGTGGAATGGTTTAAATAGGTTGAAAATGTGGAAATGGTGAATGTTTGAAAAATGGCCAATTCATTTTGAAAGGAAAACTGGGAATTCTAAGAAATTTCGTAAATTATTTTTAGAATTGCTGAAGTAGAGAACACAATTCCTGAACAAGCTGAATATTTTGAAGTTAAAACAGTTTGAAATGAGTTGAAAAATTTAGGAGTTTTAAAGCAAGAATGAATGGTCTGAATTAGTTAAAATTTTGACGTATAACATTTTTAATTGACAAATAGTACTGCGGAATTACTGGGAATTCGGGAGAACTGGGAATTTTTCCAGTTCAAAAAAACAACTCTGTTTTTTTGTCCTGATTAAGAGGAATGTTTTGACGGTGGGTCGAAAAATGCGAAAGGAGTAGTCGCCGGAAAAAAGGGTGGAAAATAGGGCTCGGGAAAACCAGGAGTTCTGGAAAATCCTGGAGAGTTTTTTAACTTGTAAAAAGATTAGTTCGAATTTCCCAGATAGTGGAATATGTCGAAAGTGGAATGGTTTAAATAGGTTGAAAATGTGGAAATGGTGAATGTTTAAAAAAAGGCCAATTCATTTTGAAATGAAAACTGGGAATTCTAACAAATCCGTAAATTCTTTTTAGAATTGCTGAAGTAGAAAACACAATTCCTGAACAAGTTAAATATTTTTAAGTTAAAACACTTTGAAATGAGTTGAAACATTTATGAGTTTTAAAACAAGAATGAATGGTCTGAATGAGTAGAAATGGTTGGTGTTGAAATTTTGACGTATAACATTTTTAATTGACAAATGGTACTGTGGAATTCCTGGAAATTCGGGAGTACTGGGAATTTTTCCAGTTCAAAAAAACAACTCTGTTTTTTTGTCCTGATTAAGAGGAATGTTTTGACGGTGGGTCGAAAAATGCCAAAGGAGTAGTCGCCGGATGAAAGGGTGGAAAATAGGGCTCGGAAAAACCAGGAGTTCTGGAAAATCCTAGAGAGTTTTTTAACTTGTAAAAATATTAGTTTGAATTTCCCAGATAGTGGAATATGTCGAAAGTGGAATGGTTTAAATAGGTTGAAAATGTGGAAATGGTGAATGTTTGAAAAATGGCCAATACATTTTGAAATGAAAACTGGGAATTCTCAGAAATCCGTAAATTATTTTTAGAATTGCTGAAGTAGAGAACACAATTCCTGAAGAAGCTGAATATTTTGAAGTTAAAACAGTTTGAAATGAGTTGAAAAATTTAGGAGTTTTAAAGCAAGAATGAATGGTCTGAATGAGTTGAAATGGTTGGTGTTGAAATTTTGACGTATAACATTTTTAATTGACAAATGGTACTGCGGAATTCCTGGAAATTCCGGAGAACTGGGAATTTTTCCAGTTCAAAAAAACAACTCTGTTTTTTTGTCCTGATTAAAAGGAACGTTTTGACGGTGGAACGGATAAAGTGGGTCGAAAAATGCGAAAGGAGTAGTCGCCGGGAAAAGGGTGGAAAATAGGGCTTGGGAAAACCAGGGGTTCTGGAAAATCCTGGAGAGTTTTTTAACTTGTAAAAATATTAGTTTGATACATTAGATAGTGGAATTTGTCGAAAGTGGAATGGTTTAAATAGGTTGAAAATGTGGAATTGGTGAATGTTTGAAAAATGGCCAATACATTTTGAAATGAAAACTGCGAATTATAAGAAATCTGTATATTATTTTTAGAATTGCTGAAGTAGAGAACACAATTCCTGAACAAGCTGAATATTTTGAAATTAAAACAGTTTGAAATGGGTTGAAAAATTTAGGAGTTTTAAAACAAGAATGACTGGTCTGAATGAGTTGAAATAGTTGGGGTTGAAATTTTGACGTATAACATTTTTAATTGGCAAATGGTACTGCGGAATTCCTGGAAATTCGGGAGAACTGGGAATTTTTCCAGTTCAAAAAAACAACTCTGTTTTTTTGTCCTGATTAAGAGGAATGTTTTGACGGTGGGTCGAAAAATGCGAAAGGAGTAGTCGCCGGAAAAAAGGGTGGAAAATAGGGCTCGGGAAAACCAGGAGTTCTGGAAAATCCTGGAGAGTTTTTTAACTTGTAAAAAGATTAGTTTGAATTTCCCAGATAGTGGAATATGTCGAAAGTGGAATGGTTTAAATAGGTTGAAAATGTGGAAATGGTGAATGTTTAAAAAAAGGCCAATTCATTTTGAAATGAAAACTGGGAATTCTAACAAATCCGTAAATTCTTTTTAGAATTGCTGAAGTAGAAAACACAATTCCTGAACAAGCTAAATATTTTTAAGTTAAAACACTTTGAAATGAGTTGAAACATTTATGAGTTTTAAAACAAGAATGAATGGTCTGAATGAGTAGAAATGGTTGGTGTTGAAATTTTGACGTATAACATTTTTAATTGGCAAATGGTACTGCGGAATTCCTGGAAATTCGGGAGAACTGGGAATTTTTCCAGTTCAAAAAAACAACTCTGTTTTTTTGTCCTGATTAAGAGGAATGTTTTGACGGTGGGTCGAAAAATGCGAAAGGAGTAGTCGCCGGGAAAAGGGTGGAAAATAGGGCTTGGGAAAACCAGGGGTTCTGGAAAATCCTGGAGAGTTTTTTAACTTGTAAAAATATTAGTTTGATACATTAGATAGTGGAATTTGTCGAAAGTGGAATGGTTTAAATAGGTTGAAAATGTGGAATTGGTGAATGTTTGAAAAATGGCCAATACATTTTGAAATGAAAACTGCGAATTATAAGAAATCTGTATATTATTTTTAGAATTGCTGAAGTAGAGAACACAATTCCTGAACAAGCTGAATATTTTGAAATTAAAACAGTTTGAAATGGGTTGAAAAATTTAGGAGTTTTAAAACAAGAATGACTGGTCTGAATGAGTTGAAATAGTTGGGGTTGAAATTTTGACGTATAACATTTTTAATTGGCAAATGGTACTGCGGAATTCCTGGAAATTCGGGAGAACTGGGAATTTTTCCAGTTCAAAAAAACAACTCTGTTTTTTTGTCCTGATTAAGAGGAATGTTTTGACGGTGGGTCGAAAAATGCGAAAGGAGTAGTCGCCGGAAAAAAGGGTGGAAAATAGGGCTCGGGAAAACCAGGAGTTCTGGAAAATCCTGGAGAGTTTTTTAACTTGTAAAAAGATTAGTTTGAATTTCCCAGATAGTGGAATATGTCGAAAGTGGAATGGTTTAAATAGGTTGAAAATGTGGAAATGGTGAATGTTTAAAAAAAGGCCAATTCATTTTGAAATGAAAACTGGGAATTCTAACAAATCCGTAAATTCTTTTTAGAATTGCTGAAGTAGAGAACACAATTCCTGAACAAGCTAAATATTTTTAAGTTAAAACACTTTGAAATGAGTTGAAACATTTATGAGTTTTAAAACAAGAATGAATGGTCTGAATGAGTAGAAATGGTTGGTGTTGAAATTTTGACGTATAACATTTTTAATTGGCAAATGGTACTGCGGAATTCCTGGAAATTCGGGAGAACTGGGAATTTTTCCAGTTCAAAAAAACAACTCTGTTTTTTTGTCCTGATTAAGAGGAATGTTTTGACGGTGGGTCGAAAAATGCGAAAGGAGTAGTCGCCGGAAGAAAGGGTGGAAAATAGGGCTCGGAAAAAACAGGAGTTCTGGAAAATCCTAGAGAGTTTTTTAACTTGTAAAAATGTTAGTTTGAATTTCCCAGATAGTGGAATATGTCGAAGGTGGAATGGTTTGAATAGGTTGAAAATGTGGAAATGGTGAATGTTTGAAAAATGGCCAATACATTTTGAAATGAAAACTGCGAATTATAAGAAATCTGTAAATTCTTTTTAGAATTGCTGAAGTAGAGAACACAATTCCTGAACAAGCTGAATATTTTGAAGTTAAAACAGTTTGAAATGAGTTGAAAAATTTAGGAGTTTTAAAACAAGAATGACTGGTCTGAATGAGTTGAAATGGTTGGTGTTGAAATTTTGACGTATAACATTTTTAATTGACAAATGGTGCTGCGGAATTCCTGGGAATTCGGGAGAACTGGGAATTTTTCCAGTTCAAAAAAACAACTCTGTTTTTTTGTCCTGATTAAGAGGAATGTTTTGACGGTGGGTCGAAAAATGCAAAAGGAGTAGTCGCCGGAAAAAACGGTGGAAAATAGGGCTCGGAAAAACAGGGAGTTCTGGAAAATCCTGGAGAGTTTTTTAACTTGTAAAAAGATTAGTTTGAATTTCCCAGATAGTGGAATATGTCGAAGGTGGAATGGTTTGAATAATTTGAAAATGTGGAAATGGTGAATGTTTGAAAAATGGCCAATACATTTTGAAATGAAAACTGGGAATTCTAGGAAAAACGGGAATTTTTTTTAGAATTGTTGAAGTAGAGAACACAATTCCTGAACAAGCTGAATATTTTGAAGTTAAAACAGTTTGAAATGAGTTGAAAAATTTAGGAGTTTTAAAGCAAGAATTAATGGTCTGAATGAGTTGAAATGGTTGGTGTTGAAATTTTGACGTATACCATTTTTAATTGACAAATGGTACTGCGGAATTCCTGGAAATTCGGGAGAACTGGGAATTTTTCCATTTAAAAAAAAAACAACTCTGTTTTTTTGTCCTGATTAAGAGGAATGTTTTGACAGTGGAACGGATAAAGTGGGTCGAAAAATGCGAAAAGATTAGTCGCCGGAAAAAAGGGTGGAAAATAGGGCTTGGGAAAACCAGGAGTTCTGGAAAATCCTAGAGAGTTTTTTAATTTGTAAAAATATTAGTTTGAATTTCCACATATAGTGGAATATGTCGAAAGAGGAATGTTTTAAATAGGTTGAAAATGTGGAAATGGTGAATGTTTGAAAAATGGCCAATTCATTTTGAAATGAAAACTGGGAATTATAAGAAATCTTTAAAATTCTTTTTAGAATTGCTGAAGTAGAAAACACAATTCCTGAACAAGCTGAATATTTTGAAGTTAAAACAGTTTGAAATGAGTTGAAAAATTTAGGAGTTTTAAAGCAAGAATGAATGGTCTGAATGAGTTGAAATGGTTGGTGTTGAAATTTTGACGTATAACATTTTTAATTGACAAATGGTACTGCGGAATTCCTGGAAATATGGTAGAACTGGGAATTTTTCCAGTTCAAAAAAACAACTCTGTTTTTTTGTCCTGATTAAGAGGAATGTTTTGACGGTGGAACGGATAAAGTGGGTCGAAAAATGCGAAAGGAGTAGTCGCCGGAAAAAAGGCTGGAAAATAGGGCTTGGGAAAACCAGGAGTTCTGGAAAATCCTAGAGAGTTTTTTAACTTGTAAAAATATTAGTTAGAATTTCCCAGATAGTGGAATATGTCGAAAGTGGAATGGTTTAAATAGGTTGAAAATGTGGAAATGGTGAATGTTTGAAAAAAGGCCAATTCATTTTGAAATGAAAACTGGGAATTCTAAGAAATCCGTAAATTCTTTTTAGAATTGCTGAAGTAGAGAACACAATTCCTGAACAAGTTGAATATTTTGAAGTTAAAACAGTTTGAAATGAGTTGAAAAATGTATGAGTTTTAAAGCAAGAATGAATGGTCTGAATGAGTTGAAATGGTTGGTGTTGAAATTTTGACGTATAACATTTTTAATTGACAAATGGTACTGCGGAATTCCTGGAAATTCGGGAGAACTGGGAATTTTTCCAGTTCAAAAAAACAACTGTTTTTTTGTCCTGATTAAGAAGAATGTTTTGACGGTGGGTAGAAAAATGCGAAAGGAGTAGTCGCCGGAAAAAAGGGTGGAAAATAGGGCTCGGAAAAACCAGGAGTTCTGGAAAATCCTAGAGAGTTTTTTAACTTGTAAAAATATTAGTTTGAATTTCCCAGATAGTGGAATATGTCGAAAGTGGAATGGTTTAAATAGGTTGAAAATGTGGAAATGGTGAATGTTTGAAAAATGGCCAATTCATTTTGAAATGAAAACTGGGAATTCTAAGAAATCCGTAAATTATTTTTAGAATTGCTGAAGTAGAGAACACAATTCCCGAACAAGCTGAATATTTTGAAGTTAAAACAGTTTGAAATGAGTTGAAAAATTTAGGAGTTTTAAAGCAAGAATGAATGGTCTGAATGAGTTGAAATGGTTGGTGTTGAAATTTTGACGCATAACATTTTTAATTGACAAATGGTACTGCGGAATTCCTGGAAATACGGGAAAACTGGGAATTTTTCCAGTTCAAAAAAACAACTCTGTTTTTTTGTCCTGATTAAGAGGAATGTTTTGACGGTGGGTCGAAAAATGCGAAAGGAGTAGTCGCCGGAAAAAAGGGTGGAAAATAGGGCTCGGAAAAACCAGGAGTTCTGGAAAATCCTAGAGAGTTTTTTAACTTGTAAAAATATTAGTTTGAATTTCCCAGATAGTGGAATATGTCGAAAGTGGAATGGTTTAAATAGGTTGAAAATGTGGAAATGGTGAATGTTTGAAAAATGGCCAATACATTTTGAAATGAAAACTGGGAATTCTTAAAAATCCGTAAATTCTTTTTAGAATTGCTGAAGTAGAGAACACAATTCCTGAACAAGCTGAATATTTTGAAGTTAAAACAGTTTGAAATGAGTTGAAAAATGTAGGAGTTTTAAAGCAAGAATGAATGGTCTGAATGAGTTGAAATGGTTGGTGTTGAAATTTTGACGTATAACATTTTTAATTGACAAATGGTACTGCGGAATTCCTGGAAATTCGGGAGAACTGGGAATTTTTCCAGTTCAAAAAAACAACTCGGTTTTTTCGTCCTGATTAAGAGGAATGTTTTGACGGTGGAACGGATAAAGTGGGTCGAAAAATGCGAAAGGAGTAGTCGCCGTAAAAAAGGGTGGAAAATAGGGCTTGGGAAAACCAGGAGTTCTGGAAAATCCTGGAGAGTTTTTTAACTTGTAAAAATATTAGTTTGATACATTAGATAGTGGAATATGTCGAAGGTGGAATGGTTTAAATAGGTTGAAAATGTGGAAATTGTGAATGTTTGAAAAATGGCCAATACATTTTGTAATAAAAACTGGGAATTCTAGGAAAAACTGGAATTTTTTTTAGAATTGCTGAAGTAGAGAACATGATTCTGGAACAAGCTGAATATTTTGAAGTTAAAACGGTTTGAATTAGTTGAAACATTTAGGAGTTGTGGAATTTTGAAAAATGTCCCATTCCTGTCAATAGGAAATTCTTAAAAAAAATAGGAATTCCGGGAAAAGAAAGATTTTTTTTTTTTTTAATTTAAAAAAAAATGTACGGTCTGAATGAGTTGAAATGATTGGTGTTGAAATGTTGACGTTATAACATTTTTATTTAACAAATAGTATTACGGGATTCCTGGAAATTCGGGAGAACTGGGAATTTTTCAGTTGATAAAAGCAACTCTGTTTTTTGTCCTGATTAAGAGGAATGTTTTGACGGTGGGACGGATAAAGTGGGTCTAAAAATGTGAAAGGAGGGTGGAAAATAGGGCTCGGGAAAACTAGGAATTCTTGAAAATCCTGGAAATTTTTTTAACTTGGAAAAAGGGAAGCTTGAATTTCCCGAAAGGCGGAATGCTTTGAATAGGTTAAATTATGTGGAAATAGTGAATGTTTCAAAATTGCTTTTGAGTGGGGAAAATGTCCCGGAAAACTTGGATTTCTGAAATAAATCTGGGAATTTTGGGACTTTGTCAAGGTAAAGCCTGTGATTCCCAAATAGGCTGAACAGTTTGAAGTTGGAACAGTTTTAATCTGATGAAAAATGTGGGAGTTGTGGAAATTCGAAGATTGTCCCATTGAATTTCAGAAAAATTGGTAATTTCACGAAAAGTGGGAATTTTTGGGAAAATTAAAAAAAAAACATTGAATGGTCTGAATAAGTTGAAATGGGCGGTGTTTGAATTTTGACGTAGTAACCTTTTTAATTGAGAAACGGTATTACAGAATTCCTGGAAATTCTGGAGAACTGGGAATATTTCCAGTTCAAAAAAAGAACTCTGTTTTTGTCCTGATTAAGAGGAATGTTTTGACTATGGAACGGATGAAGTGGGTCGAAAAATGCGAAAGGAGTAGTCACCAAGAAAAAGGGTGGAAAATAGGGCTCGGGAAAACCAGTAATTCTGGAAAATCTTGGAATTTTTTTGAACTTGGAAAATGGGAAGCTTGAATTTCCCAAAAGGTGGAATGCTTTGAATAGGTTAAAAAATGTGGAAATAGTGAATGTTTGAAAATGTGTTTTGAGTGGGGAAAATGTCCCGGGAAACTGGGATTTCTGGGAAATCTGGGACTTTGTCAAGGTAAAGCCTGTGATTCCCAAATAGGCTGAACAGTTTAAAGTTGAAACAGTTTTAATCTGATGAAAAATGTGGGAGTTGTGGAAATTCAAAGATTGTCCCATTGAATTTAAGAAAAATTGGTAATTTCAGGAAAAGTGGGAATTTTTGGGAAAATTAAAAAAAAAACATTGAATGGTCTGAATAAGTTGAAATGGGCGGTGTTTAAATTTTGACGTAGTAACCTTTTTAATTGAGAAACAGTATTACAGAATTCCTGGAAATTCTGGAGAACTGGGAATTTTTCCAGTTCAAAAAAACAACTCTGTTTTTTGTCCTGATTAAGAGGAATATTTTGACTATGGAACGGGTAAAGGGGGTCTAAAAATGTGAAGAGAGTATTCGCCGGAAAAAGGGTGGAAAATAGGGCTTGGAAAAACCAGGAATTATGGCAAATCCTGGAATTTTTTTGAACTTGGAAAAAGGGATGCTTGAATTTCCCGAAAGGTGGAATACTTTGAATAGGATACATTATGTAGAAATAGTGAATGTTTGAAAATTGGTTTTGAGTGGGGAAAATGTCCTGGAAAACTGGGATTTCTGGGAAATCTGAGAATTTTGGGACTCTGTCAAGGTATAGCCTGTGATTCCCAAATAGGCTGAACAGTTTGAAGTTGGAACAGTTTTAATCTGATGAAAAATGTGGGAGTTGTGGAACTTCGAAGATTGTCCTATAGAATTTCAGAAAAATTGGTAATTTCGGGAAAAGTGGGAATTTTTTGGATATTTAAAAAAACAACATTGAATGGTCTGAATAAGTTGAAATGGGCGGTGTTCAAATTTTGACGTAGTAACCTTTTTAATTGAGAAACGGTATTCCTGGAAATTCCTGGAAATTCTCGAGAACTGGGAATTTTTCCAGTTAAAAAAAACAACTCTGTTTTTTGTCCGGATTAAGAGGAATATTTTGACTATGGAACGGGTAAAGGGGGTCTAAAAATGTGAAGGGAGTATTCGCCGGAAAAAGGGTGGAAAATAGGGCTTGGGAAAACCAGGAATTATGGAAAATCCTGGAATTTTTTTGAACTTGGAAAAAGGGAAGCTTGAATTTCCCGAAAGGTGGAATACTTTGAATAGGATACATTATGTAGAAATAGTGAATGTTTGAAAATTGGTTTTGAGTGGGAAAAATGTCCTGGAAAACTGGGATTTCTGGGAAATCTGAGAATTTTGGGACTCTGTCAAGGTATAGCCTGTGATTCCCAAATAGGCTGAACAGTTTGAAGTTGGAACAGTTTTAATCTGATGAAAAATGTGGGAGTTGTGGAACTTCAAAGATTGTCCCATAGAATTTCAGAAAAATTGGTAATTTCGGGAAAAGTGGGAATTTTTTGGAAAATTCAAAAAAATACATTAAATGGTCTGAATACGTTGAAATGGGCGGTGTTTAAATTTTGACATAGTAACCTTTTTAATTGAGAAACGGTATTACAGAATTCCTGGAAATTCTGGAGAACTGGGAATTTTTCCAGTTAAAAAAACAACTGTTTTTTGTCCTGATTAAGAGGAATATTTTGACTATGGAACGGGTAAAGGGGGTCTAAAAATGTGAAGAGAGTATTCGCCGGAAAAAGGGTGGAAAATAGGGCTTGGGAAAACCAGGAATTCTGGAAAATCCTGGAATTTTTTTTAACTTGGAAAAAGGGAAGCTTGAATTTTCCGGAAGGTGGAATGGTTTGAATAGGTTGAAAAACCTGGAAATGTTGAATGTTTGATAAATGGTCAATTTGTTTTGAGTGGGGAAAATGTCCCGGGAAACTGGGAATTCTGGGAATTCTGGGAATTTGGGGAATTTTGGCAAGGTAAAGCCTGCGATTCCCGAATAGGCTGAACAGTTTGTTGTAATCTCATGAATAATGTGGAATGCTTTGAATAGGTTAAAGAAATGTGGGAATAGTGAATGTTTGAAAAATGGCCTATGAGTGGGGAAAATGTCCCGGAAAAAAATGGGAATTCTGGGATTTTTGGGGAATTTTTCAAGGTAAAGCCCTCAATTTCCGAATAGGCTGAACAGTTTGAAGTTGGAACGCTTTGAATCAGTTGAAAAATAAGGAAGATAGAACGGGGCAAAATGTGGGGAAGGATGTGAACGCTTTGAAGCATTCACATAATAAATCGATGCATTTTTGGTGTGGCAAACCGTACGTGTGAATGCTTTGACTATTTTCTCGCTTTAGTCGGGAGACAACGTCTCTTCAGAGGGAAGATGAATTCATGAATAATTATCACAGCTTGACGACCGTAATTATCCTATTTCCAAAAGAGCCATCCGCAGAAAGGGTGCTAATTGTTGCCAAGTGGATACACCAAAGGACCGGGTAAAGAGCCACTAATAGCCGGGTTGTTCAGCCGCTCTCTCGCTCTCCTCCCCGTCTTCAGACCTCCAGCTTACTGAGGAACCCGCAGTGAGGGTGTGTTTATTTATTTACATTGTTTACAGACTATAAAGAAATAAAATTAAGTCATCGATTTAATGTAGTTTCCCTAAGTACAGCCCTGCCTAACTCAGCCTAAATGATATGTCTTACAGGTAGAAAGACGAGTAAGCGCGAAACATATGAAATGCTAAGCAAGAAAAACAGATAAAATAGCCTCACAAGTGCCAAAAAGGACTGAGAAAGTCGAGGAGTGCTCATCAAACGCTTATTTTGAACATCCCACAGGTGAACGGGCTGATTGGTAACGGGTGGGGTGCCATGATTGGGTACAAAGGCATCTTCCGTGGAATGCTCAGTCGTTCACAAACAAGGACGGGGCGAGGGTCCCCACTTTGTCAACAAACAAACAAAGCAGACACACAATTGTTAACCCCTGTGTGGCGTTCGGGTCTGTGGGACCCGTTTTCATTTTTTCATTAAAAGAAAATTGGTACAATTAATTCATGTTTCAAACTGACGACTCACTGACTTTGGCTCATTTTCTGTGAAGAACACACATCAGGATACATATTTAATGACCACACACCGTACAACCCCTTTACACATTTCTATTACATATAAAATGTTCGGGTCCACTGGAAATTCATGTTCTGCGTACCACACACACACACACACTGGTTATCATTTGGAATGGGGACCCAGTTGTGGATCAAGACTTGTGGGGACCACCCTTTCTACAGGTTTCTTCATGTCCTTAAATCTCTGGATTGATGAAGTAATGTGCTGTTCATACTTACTGGAGACCCTGGGGAAAAAAAGTTAATATGGTTCATGGGGACCAAATTTAACAAATTTTGCATCATTCAAATAAATTTGTACGTGACTACTGAGGACCATGTAAAAAATAAAAAATTAATTTCGATGTTGAACATGTTTAATTTTCAGTAAACATGTTTTATGGGCCAAAGCCTAAAAATCACTTAGGCATCTTCAGAATGGATCTGTTTTTTTTATTTTTTATGTCCCAATACTGTCAGAAGTCCCCTAAAGGTGAGTGTGTAAACAGAGTCATGTCCCCATTATGTCAGCATTGACAGAACACACACACACACACACACACACACACAAACACACACACACACACACACACACACACACACACACACACACACACACACACACACACTGGTTATCATTTGGAATGGAGACCAAGTTGTGGATCATGACTTACGGGGACCACCCTTTCTACAGGTTTCTTCACGTCTTTAAATCTCTGGATTGATGAAGTAATGTGCTGTTCATACTTACTGGGGACCCTGAGGAAAAAGAGTTAATATGGTTCATGGGGACCAAATTTAACAAATTTTGCATAATTCAAACAAATTTGTACGTGACTACTGAGGACTATGTAAAAAATAAAAAAATAAAATTAGATGTTAAACATGTTTACGTTTCAGTAAACATGTTTTATGGGCCAAAGCCTAAAAATCACTTAGGCATCTTCAGAATTAAACTGTTTCTATTTATGTCCCCATACCGTCAGAGGTCCCCCTAAAGGTGAGTGTGTAAACAGAGTAATGTCCCCATTAAGTAAGCATTACCAGAACACACACACACACACACACACACACACGCACACACACACACACATGGCAGGCCTAGACCGGAGGAGGACAGAGTTTAGGTACACAGAACATCAGTGGGTCAAACGTACGAGAAAATGAGAGCAGACAGTGTCGACAAACAATGTTGCAACCTTGTGTGGGAACCTCAGGTGCAGAAACATAGAAGAAGAATCCCTGTGGGATGCAAAAAACTGGTAGAGAAATTTTCCGTGCAACAATCATATTTTTGTTACTCAGCCAGCGTTTGTGGGTCTGATGGACCTGTTGCATTTTTTGGCTTTTAATGCCTCACAATCAAACACTTTTGTGTTGAAATACTGAACAGAAAGTCATTTCGGCCGCTTGTAGCCATGATCTTATCTTTTCGGTCATAACCCAAAGCTCATGACCATAGGTGAGGATGGGAGCGTAGATCGACCGGTAAATTGAGAGCTTTGCCTTCCGGCTCAGCTCCTTCTTCACCACAATGGATCGATACAACGTCCACATTACTGAAGACGCCGCACCGATCCACCTGTCGATCTCACGATCCACTCTTCCCTCACTCGTGAACAAGACCCCCGGAGGTACTTGAACTTCTCCACTTGGGGCAGGGTCACCTCCCCAACGCAGAGATGGCATTCCACCCTTTTCCGGGCGAGAACCATGGACTCGGACTTGGAGGTGCTGATTCTCATCTCAGTCGCTTCACACTTGGCTGCGAATCCAGTGAGAGCTGAAGATCCCGGTCAGATGAAGCCATCAGGACCACATCATCTGCAAAAAGCAGAGACCTAATCCTGCGGTTACCAAACCAGAACCCCTCAACGCCTTGACTGCGCCTAGAAATTCTGTCCCTAAAAGTTATGAACAGAATGGGTGACAAAGGGCAGCCTTGGCGGAGTCCAACCCTCACTGGAAACGTGTCCGACTTACTGCCGGCAATGCGGACCAAGTTCTGACACTGATCATACAGGGAGCGGACCGCCACAATCAGACAGTCCGATACCCCATACTCTCTGAGCACTCCCCACAGGACTTCCCGAGGGACACGGTCGAATGCCTTCTCCAAATCCACAAAGCACATGTAGACTGGTTGGGCAAACTCCCATGCACCCTCAAGAACCCTGCCGAGAGTATAGAGCTGGTCCACAGTTCCACGACCAGGACTAAAACCACACTGTTCTTCCTGAATCTGAGGTCCGACTACCCGGCGTAGTACACCTGAGTAGACCTTACCGGGAAGGTTGATTTGGGGAAAGGTAATTCCAAAATGTTATACCATGCCTCTCACTTGGATGGTAGAAGTTTGTGGACATAAACCCACAAGTTGGTCAACTCTGATGTCCAACTTAAACCGGAAAATGACACAAAACGGAGTGTTCTTGAATGCGATTTTCAAATAATGTATCTGAAACATATGGCAACATGGATTTTAAGCAGATGGCAGACTGAGGTGTCTGGGCTTTTCTGCTTAGGCTGCTGCCCCCGCGACCCAAAGAAGCTGGTTCTGTGAATGGATGGAATGCAGACCGAGGTGTACTTGGATTGACGGCGATTGGCTGACATTATCGGTTTAGGTTTAGTTTTTAGACGTTATTAGTCGACTTTCTCTTCGTTCTGTTGCCAGGCAACAGAAGAACGTAGAACGCCATGGATGGTTTGCTCGTCAAAACAGGACAAACGCAACGATCGCATTAAAATAAGTGTTTTTTACTTTTTCAATATTATTAGCAGAGTGTAAAATATGAGTGATAGTGACAGGAACTTTACTTAAATGCATCCATAAAGAGTGTAAAGTGTCTCCTTATCACTTCATGTCAAACAAACAAAAAACTAAGTAGAATGTTTTTATTTGCTTTATCTTCAAGAAAAAAAACATGTTCAGTGATCATTAAAGTGTGGAATAATAAATGTGGCTTTAAAGTTGAGCTCTTCATTAAAACTGGCGATGACAGATGGTTGCCATGGCAACACAAGGGCTTTAAAAAGACAGACGCTGTGTCAGAGCGCCCCCTTTTGGCCCAAACTGAGAACTGCTCCAAGGGGTGATCAAGGGTGATGGATCAAATGCAGAGGACACATTTCACCACACCTGGTATGTGTGTGTGTGTGTGTGTGCGTGTGTGTGTGTGTGTGTGTGTGTGTGTGTGTGTGTGTGTGTGTGTGTGTGTGTGTGTGTGTGACAATCACTGGTACATAAATATGTACACAGCATAAGGATGTACACAACATCTATATGTACACAACACTAAAAGGTACACAACATCAATATTGTACACAACATAAATATGTACACAACACTAAAATGTACACATAATAAATATGTACACAACACTAAAATGTACACAACATCAATATGGTAAACAACATCAATATGGTAGACGACACTAACATTTACACAACATAAATATATGCACAACATAAATATGTACACAGCATTAAAATGTACACAACATACATATGCATACAATATATATATATGTACACAAAATACATATGTATACAACACATATATATGTACACAACCACTAAAAGGTACAAAACACTAAAATGTACACAACATAAATATTTACACAACATATATATGTACACAACACTAAAAGGTACAAAACACTAAAATATACACAACATGAATATTTACACAACATATATATGTACACAACACTAAAAGGTACAAAACACTAAAATGTACACGACATAAATATGTACACAACACTAAAATGTTCACGACTTAAATATGTACACAACCTAAATATATACATAACACTAAAATGTACACAACATCAATATGGTACACAACATAAATATGGTACACAACACTAACATTTACACAACATAAAAATGTGTACAACATAAATATGCACACAACATTAAAATGTACACAACATAAATATCTATACAACATATATGCATGTACACAACATTAAAATGTACACAACATACATATGTATACAACATATATATATGTACACAACACTAAAGGTACAAAACACTAAAATGTACACAACATAAATATGTACACAACACTAAAATGTTCACGACATAAATATGTACACTACACTAAAATGTAAACAACATCAATATGGTACACAACATCAATATGGTACAAAACACTAATATTTACACAATAGAAATATGTGCACAACATAAATATGTACACAACATTAAAATGTACACAACATATATATATGTACACAACACTAAAAGGTACAAAACACTAAAATGTACACAACATAGATATTTACACAACATATATATGTACACAACATCAATGTGGTACACAACACTAACATTTACACAACATAAATATGTGCACAACATAATATGTACAAAACACTAAAATGTACACAACATAAATATGTACACAACACTAAAATGTACACAACATCCATATGGTACACAACACTAACATTTACACAACATAAATATGTGCACAACATAAATATGTACACAACATTAAAATGTACACAACATAAATATGTATACAACATATATATATGTACACAACATTAAAATGTACACAACATACATACGTATACAACATATATATGTACACAACATACATATGTATACAACATATATATATGTACACAACACTAAAAGGTACAAAACACTAAAATGTACACAACATAAATATTTACACAACATATATATGTACACAACACTAAAAGGTACAAAACACTAAAATGTACACAACATAAATATTTACACAACATATATATGTACACAACACTAAAAGGTACAAAACACTAAAATGTACACAACATAAATATGTACACAACACTAAAATGTACACATCATAAATATGTACACAACACTAAAATGTTCACGACATAAATATGTACACAACCTAAATATATACACAACACTAAAATGTACACAACATCAATATGGTACACAACACTAACATTTACACAACATAAATATGTATACAACATAAATATGTACACAAAAAAGATGTACACAACATAAATATGTACACAACATAAATAGGTACACAACACTAAAAAGGTACAAAACACTAAAATGTACACAACATCAATATTGTACACAACATAAATATGTACACAACACTAAAATGTACACGTAATTAATATGTACACAACACTAAAATGTACACAACATCAATATGGTATACAACATCAATATGGTATACAACACTAACATTTAGACAACATAAATATGTACACAACATTAAAATGTACACAACATAAATATGTATACAACATATTTATATGTACACAACACTAAAAGGTACAAAACACTAAAATGTACACAACATCAATATTGTACACAACATAAATATGTACACAACACTAAAATGTACACATCAATAAGGTATACAACACTAACATTTACACACCATAAATATGTACACAGCATTAAAATGTACACAACATACATATGTATACAACATATATATATGTACACAACATTAAAATGTACACAACACTAAAATGTACACAACATAAATATTTACAACAGCATATATATGTACACAACACTAAAAGGTACAAAACACTAAAATGTACACAACATAATTATGTACACAACCTAAATATATACACAACACTAAAATGTACACAACATCAATATGGTACACAACATCAATATGGTACACAACACTAACATTTACACAACATAAATATGTGCACAACATAAATATGTACACAACATTAAAATGTACACAACATAAATATGTATACAACATATATATATACACAACACATAAAGGTACAAAACACTAAAATGTACACAACATCGATAATGTACACAACATAAATATGTACACAACACTAAAATGTACACATAATAAATATGTACACAACACTAAAATGTAGACAACATCAATATGGTACACAACATCAATATGGTATACAACACTAACATTTACACAACATAAATATGTGGACAACATAAATATGTACACAACATTAAAATGTACACAACATAAATATGTATACAACATAGATATATGTACACAACACTAAAAGGTTAAAAACACTAAAATGTACACAACATCAATATTGTACACCACATAAATATGTACACAACACTAAAAATGTACACATAATAAATATGTACACAACACTAAAATGTACACAACATAAATATGTACACAACATAAATATGTATCCGTCTGTCCGTAACACCAAGACCCAAGTCTGTACAGGGCGTAAGTGGAATGCTATGCAGACAGTAGACCAGGCCATCGTCCGGCTGAAACACCAGGAGATGGTAGGACAGATACAGTCTGGCAGAGCCGGCTTCGGATGGGGAACAGCACCCAAGATGTGGTCCAAAGCCTCAAGGAAGGAAAGAAAAGATCTGGTGATCTCAGAAGTGGTCAAGATGGAAGAGGAGAGCTATATGATCAAGGCTGTGGGCCAACAGCAGCAGGGGAGATGGACCAATTGGAGGACGTTGTCAACAGAGTTGTTACGTGGGCAGACATGTGGAAGATGCCCCAGGCGAGGCTAAGTTTCCTCATCAGGGCCACGTACGATACCCTCCCCAGTCCCAGGAACTTGCATGTGTGGTACGGGGCAGAGGTGATCTGCCAGCTCTGTGACTCCCAAAACCCAAGCTTGCATCACATTCTTTCTGGCTGCAAGGTGGCTTTGTCGCAGGGCCGGTATGGTTGGCGGCACGACCGCGTCCTGCGGAAGCTGGCTGAAATTCTGGAGGCACGCAGAGTGGAAGCAAATGGGGCCACTCCGGGAACAGCACAGAGGTTGATTAAGTTTGTCAAGCAAGGTGGCCAGCCTTGCAGCAGCAGCAAGAGCATCCAGTCCCTCCTGTCAGCTGGCGGCGAGTGGAGCATGAGGGCTGATCTAGATCGTCAGTTGAAGTTCCCTCAAGAGATTACAACAACCTTGTTACGCCCAGACATTGTCCTGTGGTCAACCTCTAGTAAAACTGTCATCATGGTGGAGCTAACGGTATCATGGGAAGAGGGAATGGAGGCTGCTTTTGAAAGAAAGAGTGACAAGTATTCAGAGCTGGCAAGCGACTGCGCACAAGCAGGATGGAGGCCCTTCACCTATCCAGTAGAAGTTGGCTGTAGAGGCTACACTGGAGCGTCCACCCAGCGGCTCCTAAAGTCCCTCGGGATCAAAGGCTCCAATCTAAAGAAGGCCCTCAAAGCCCTGGCAGAGGAGGCAGAACAAGGGAGCTTCTGGTTGTGGCTCAGAAGAAACGACAAGGCTTGGGAAAGCAGGGTGTGTAGACAGGGGTAAGTAACATGGGTCTCGGGGTGCTGGAATAGCAGCACCCCGAGACCCATGTTAGGGTATGCGGTCAGGCCTTCGCTTGACTCAGGGAGATGGACGTCCCTGCCATGCATAGTCCTTTAGGACTCTTTCCATATACACAGCAGCAATAACACCGGGGTTGGAATGTGGGTACAGTATGGATCCTTTAGCTGGCTGCAGGGGGCGGCGGGGAGACGTCCCTGTCGCTGCTCCACCACCCAGAGATGTTCCGGGATTAAAGGAGCGAAACATCCGTGAAGGGTGGCTCCCGGCTGATGACCCTGCAGCCGGCACCACATGGCACTGTCGGAGGTGCGTCAGGCAGTAATGCCCTGCAAGTGTTGATTTGTGCTTTCATCTATCTTAACTGGCTTTCCAGTGACTACTGTGAACAGAGCAGTTGGCATCCAGGAAAAGACTGGTGGGCAGCCAGGGAAGACTGGCTGGCAGCAGGAAAGACTGCACCAGGGGTGGAGGGGCCAGTTACCCTTTTCCACATGTCTGTGAAGCAAGCTCCATGGACTCCCTAACCTAACTACAAGCAGCATAAGGAAAAAACAGCCCGGTGGTCCACCGAGAGGCGGGATGGAAGATGGACCAATCAGGACGGATAACACGGAAACGACTGATACGGCAATGACGAACGAGCAGAGGATCCTCAGAGAATGTGGCTGTGGGTGGGCCAAGGAAACAACCTACCGGGGCCTGCGAATACACCAAGGAAAGGCAAAATGCGGCGGTGGCCGCAACCAGATGCAAGCTTGCACTGCAGAAGCAGATCAGACAAGGAGGAATCTTAGCCAGGTTGAGCACCACAGTGCTATTGATCCCACCATTGCAACTGGTGAGAGAGAGGAGGACCAGCCTTCCCAGCAGGAGGGGCAGCAACAACAGCACAGCCCGCAGCACAGTGAAACACCAAGTACAGAACCCACAAGAGGAACATCAGAGAAGCATATCCGGAAAGCCAAAGTGAAGTGGCCAAAAGCCAACGACAAAGACTCTTGGAGCAGATTCGATTTAAATTTATGCACCACCCTCCAAAGTGTGCTAAGAGGCAGTGTAACTTCCAAACTAAACATTATGGGAGACATTATCTACGAAGAAGGGAAAGAGCGATTCGGATTGATGCCACAGAGGAAGATCGTTCCCAAACAGAACGGGAGACGGGAGAGGGAAATCCTCCAGCTCGTAAAGGAACGCCGCCTCTTGCGCAAGCAGTGGAGGAAAGCCAACGACCAGGAGAAAGTCGGCTTGAAGAACCTGTGGGACCAGATCAAAGCAAGACTCTCACAACTGAGGAGAGCTGAAAGGATCAGGAAACGCAGAAGCCGCAGGGAGAAAGCAAGGGCAAGTTTCTTCCGGGACCCCTTCAAGTATGCTCGAAGCCTGCTAGAGGAAAAGAAGAACGGGACACTCCAGACCAGTGAGCAGGAGTTGGAGGAACACATGACAGTCCAGCTCAGTGATAGCCAAAAGGAGCTCCCCCTCGGATCACCGGGGCACGTACCTCGCCCACCTGAGCCTTCCTCGCAGTTTGACGCCACCCCCCCAAGATGGGCTGAGGTTAAACAAGTGGTTGAGCGTGCAAGAACTGCTTCAGCACCCGGACAGAACGGGGTACCTTACAAGGTTTTCAAAAACTGTCCCGGACTCCTGAGGCTGTTGTGGAAGCTGATGGGCGTCGTCTGGAAAACCCAGTCAATACCATCATCATGGAGCAGAGCAATAACAACCTTTATCCCAAAGGAGAGCAACTCCTGCAACATCGACCAGTTCAGAGGCATTGCCCTACTAAATGTGGAAGGGAAGCTTTTCTTCACCGTGGTGGCGAAGCGGATGACCAACTACCTTCTGGCAAACAATTACATCAACACCAGTTGTCAGAAGGCAGGCGTTCCAGGCTTCCCTGGCTGCGTGGAGCACTCAGCCATGATCTGGGAGCAAATCCAGTCAGCCAAGCGCAACAAAGCGGACCTGCATGTGGTTTGGTTGGATCTGGCAAATGCTTATGGATCGGTTCCACATCAACTCATCAGCTTTGCACTCAACTTCTTCCACATTCCATCATGCATCCAAAGTCTGGTAGTAAACTACTTTAACAACTTCGAAGTCTGCTACACGACTCAGGAGATCTCAACTGGTTGGCACCAGCTAGAGAAGGGAATAGCAATGGGTTGCTCTATCTCTCCAATACTGTTCACAACAGCCTTCGAGATAATCCTTATTGGTGGAAGACAGATGGTCCGAGGAGTGAGATCTGAGTCAGGCCAGCGACTCCCGGCGCTGCGGAGCTACATGGATGATGTTACCACCCTCCTCCAGACGGCTGCATGTACCTCCAGACTCCTGAAAAGACTTGGGGAGCTCTTAGCATGGGCACGGATGAAAATAAAACCTGCCAAGTCCCGCAGCCTCTCCATCCGGAAAGGAGCCAGGAATGACAACATCTCATTCTCAGTGGATGGCGAATTAATCCCACGCGTGGTCGACCAACCTGTGCGGAGCCTCGGAAGGCTTTACACTGCTGACATGTCTGATAAGCACATGGCTGCCTCCGTCACTTCTCAGCTGAAGGATGGCCTGAACAAAATAGATCAAAGTTATCTTCCAGGGAAATTCAAGATCTGGTGTTACCAGTTCACCTTATACCATCGCCTGATGTGGCCCTTGAAGTTGTGCGACATCACCTCCACAACAGTCCTCAAAATGGACTCAAAAGCCAATAACTACATCCGCAAATGGCTGGGCCTTCCCAGATGTCTTTCCAACACGGCACTGTTTGGAAGAGCCATTCTGAAGCTGCCACTGAAATCCATCAGCTTGGGCTACAAACAGGAGAAGGTAAGGCTCGTGTTCGAGCTCAGAGACTCACCCGATCCGTCTGTCCGTAACACCAAGACCCAAGTCTGTACAGGGCGTAAGTGGAATGCTATGCAGACAGTAGACCAGGCCATCGTCCGGCTGAAACACCAGGAGATGGTAGGACAGATACAGTCTGGCAGAGCCGGCTTCGGATGGGGAACAGCACCCAAGATGTGGTCCAAAGCCTCAAGGAAGGAAAGAAAAGATCTGGTGATCTCAGAAGTGGTCAAGATGGAAGAGGAGAGCTATATGATCAAGGCTGTGGGCCAACAGCAGCAGGGGAGATGGACCAATTGGGAGGCCGTTGTCAACAGAGTTGTTACGTGGGCAGACATGTGGAAGATGCCCCAGGCGAGGCTAAGTTTCCTCATCAGGGCCACGTACGATACCCTCCCCAGTCCCAGGAACTTGCATGTGTGGTACGGGGCAGAGGTGATCTGCCAGCTCTGTGACTCCCAAAACCCAAGCTTGCATCACATTCTTTCTGGCTGCAAGGTGGCTTTGTCGCAGGGCCGGTATGGTTGGCGGCACGACCGCGTCCTGCGGAAGCTGGCTGAAATTCTGGAGGCACGCAGAGTGGAAGCAAATGGGGCCACTCCGGGAACAGCACAGAGGTTGATTAAGTTTGTCAAGCAAGGTGGCCAGCCTTGCAGCAGCAGCAAGAGCATCCAGTCCCTCCTGTCAGCTGGCGGCGAGTGGAGCATGAGGGCTGATCTAGATCGTCAGTTGAAGTTCCCTCAAGAGATTACAACAACCTTGTTACGCCCAGACATTGTCCTGTGGTCCACCTCTAGTAAAACTGTCATCATGGTGGAGCTAACGGTATCATGGGAAGAGGGAATGGAGGCTGCTTTTGAAAGAAAGAGTGACAAGTATTCAGAGCTGGCAAGCGACTGCGCACAAGCAGGATGGAGGCCCTTCACCTATCCAGTAGAAGTTGGCTGTAGAGGCTACACTGGAGCGTCCACCCAGCGGCTCCTAAAGTCCCTCGGGATCAAAGGCTCCAATCTAAAGAAGGCCCTCAAAGCCCTGGCAGAGGAGGCAGAACAAGGGAGCTTCTGGTTGTGGCTCAGAAGAAACGACAAGGCTTGGGGAAAGCAGGGTGTGTAGACAGGGGGAAGTAACATGGGTCTCGGGGTGCTGGAATAGCAGCACCCCGAGACCCATGTTAGGGTATGCGGTCAGGCCTTCGCTTGACTCAGGGAGATGGACGTCCCTGCCATGCATAGTCCTTTAGGACTCTTTCCATATACACAGCAGCAATAACACCGGGGTTGGAATGTGGGTACAGTATGGATCCTTTAGCTGGCTGCAGGGGGCGGCGGGGAGACGTCCCTGTCGCTGCTCCACCACCCAGAGATGTTCCGGGATTAAAGGAGCGAAACATCCGTGAAGGGTGGCTCCCGGCTGATGACCCTGCAGCCGGCACCACATGGCACTGTCGGAGGTGCGTCAGGCAGTAATGCCCTGCAAGTGTTGATTTGTGCTTTCATCTGTACACAACACTAAAAGGTAAAAAACGCTAAAATGTACACAGCACTAAAAGGTACAAAACATAAATATGTACACAACACTAAAATGTTCACGACATAAATATGTACACAACATAAATATGGTGTGCAACACTAAAAGGCACAAAACACTAAAATGTACACAACATAAATATGTACACAGCATAAGGATGTACACAACATCTATATGTACACAATATAAATATGTACACAACACTAAAAGGCACAAAACACTAAAAGGTACACAATATAAATATGTACAAAACACTAAAAGGCACAAAACACTAAAATGTACACAGCACTAAAAGGTACAAAACATAAATATGTACACAACACTAAAATGTTCACGACATAAATATGTACACAACATAAATATGGTGTGCAACACTAAAAGGCACAAAACACTAAAATGTACACAACATAAATATGTACACAGCATAAGGATGTACACAACATCTATATGTACACAATATAAATATGTACACAACACTAAAAGGCACAAAACACTAAAAGGTACACAATATAAATATGTACAAAACACTAAAAGGCACAAAACACTAAAATGTACACAACATAAATATGTACACAACACTAAAATGTACACAACATAAATATGTACACAACATAAACAGGTACACACCACTATCATTTACACAACATAAATATGTACACAATATAAATAGGTACACAACATATATATGTACACATCATAAATATGTACACAACATAAATATGTACATAACATAAATAGGTACACAGCACTAAAATGTACACAACATAAATATGTACACACCACTATCATTCACACAACATAAATATGTACACAACACTAAAAAATACAAAACACTAAAATGTACACAACATCAATATTGTACACCACATAAATATGTACACAACAATAAAATGTACACAAAATAAATATGTACACAACACTCAAATGTACACAACATAAATATGTACACAACATAAATATGTACACAACACTAAAAGGTAAAAACGCTAAAATGTACACAGCACTAAAAGGTACACAACATAAATATGTACACAACACTAAAATGTACACAGCACTAAAAGGTACACAACATAAATATGTACACAACACTAAAATGTTCACGACATAAATATGTACACAACAAAAATATGGTATGCAACACTAAAAGGCACAAAACACTAAAATGTACACAACATAAATATGTACACAGCATAAGGATGTACACAACATCTATATGTACACAACATAAATATGTACACAACACTAAAAGGCACAAAACACTAAAAGGTACACAATATAAATATGTACAAAACACTAAAAGGCACAAAACACTAAAATGTACACAACATAAATATGTACACAACACTAAAATGTACACAACATAAATATGTACACAACATAAACAGGTACACACCACTATCATTTACACAACATAAATATGTACACAATATAAATATGTACACAACATATGTATATACACATCATAAATATGTACACAACACTAAAATGTACACAATATAAATATGTACACAACATAAACAGGTACACACCCCTATCATTTACACAACGTAAATATGGTACACAACACTAACATGTACACAACATAAATATGTACACTACATAAAAATTTACACAACATAAATATTAACATTTACACAACATAAATATGTACACAACAAAACATGTACACAACATAAATATGTACACATCATAAATAGGTACACAACACTAAAATGTACACAACATAAATATTTACACACCACTATCATTTACACAACGTAAATAAGTACACAACAAAAGATGTACACAACATAAATATGTACACAACATAAATATGTACACAACACTAAAATGTACACAACATAAATATGTACACAACATAAACAGGTACACACCACTATCATTTACACAACATAAATATGTTCACAATATAAATATGTACACAACATATATATGTACACATCATAAATATGTACACAACACTAAAATGTACAAAATATAAATATGTACACAACATAAACAGGTACACACCCCTATCATTTACACAACGTAAATATGGTACACAACACTAACATGTACACAATATAAATATGTACACAACATAAATATGTACACAACAAAAGATGTACACAACATAAATAGGTACACAACACTAAAATGTACACAACATAAATATGTACACACCACTATCATTTACACAACATAAATATGTACACAACAAAAGATGTACACAACATAAATATGTACACAACATAAATATGTACACAACATAAATAGGTACACAACACTAATATGTACACAACATAAACAGGTACACACCACTATCATTTACACAACGTAAATATGTACACTATATAAATATGTACACAACATATATATGTACACATCATAAATATGTACACAACACTAAAATGTACATAATATAAATATGTACACAACATAAACAGGTACACACCACTATCATTTACATAACATAAATATGGTACACAACACAAACATATACACAACATAAATATGTACACAACATAAATATGTACACAACATAAATAGGTACACAACACTAATATGTACACAACATAAACAGGTAAACACCACTATCATTTACACAACATAAATATGTACACAATATAAATATGTACACAACATAAAAATGTACACAACATAAATATGTACACAACATAAATAGGTACAAAACACTAAAATGTACACAACATAAATATGTACACACCACTATCATTTACACAACATAAATATGTACACACCAAAAGATGTACACAACATAAATATGTACACAGCATAAACATGTACACAACATAAATAGGTACACAACACTAATATGTACACAACATAAACAGGTACACACGACTATCATTTACACAACATAAATATATACACAACACTAAAATGTTCACGACATAAATATGTACACAACATAAATATGGTATGCAACACTAAAAGGCACAAAACACTAAAATGTACACAACGTAAATATGTACACAGCATAAGGATGTACACAACATAAATATGTACACAACACTAAAAGGCACAAAACACTAAAAGGTACACAATATAAACATGTACAAAACACTAAAAGGCAGAAAACACTAAAATGTACAAAACATAAATATGTACACAACACTAAAATGTACACAGCATAAATATGTACACAACATAAAAAGGTGCACACCACAATCATTTACACAACATAAATATGTACACAATATAAATATGTACACAACATATATATGTACACATCATAAATATGTACACAACACTAAAATGTACACATTATAAATATGTACACAACATAAACAGGTACACACCATTATCATTTACACAAAATAAATATGGTACACAACACTAACATATACACAACATAAATATGTACACAACATAAATATTAACATTTACACGACATAAATATGTACACAACATAAACAGGTACACACCACTATCATTTACACAACGTAAATATGTACACAATATAAATATGTACACAACATATATATGTACACATCATAAATATGTACACAACACTAAAATGTACACGATATAAATACGTACACAACATAAACAGGTACACACCACTATCATTTACACAACATAAATATGGTACACAACACTAACATATACACAACATAAATATGTACCCAACATAAATATGTACACAACATAAACATTTACACAACATAAATATTAACATTTACACAACATAAATATGTACACAACATAAATATGTACACAACAAAAAATTTACACAACATAAATATGTACACATCATAAATAGGTACACAACACTAAAATGTACACAACATAAATATGTACACACCACTATCATTTACACAACGTAAATAAGTACACAACAAAAGATGTACACAACGTAAATATGTACACAACATAAATATGTACACAACATGGATAGGTACACAACACTAATATGTACACAACATAAACAGGTATACACCACTATCATTTACACAACGTAAATATGTACACTATATAAATATGTACACAACATATATATGTACACATCATGAATATGTACACAACACTAAAATGTACACAATATAAATATGTACACAACATAAACAGGTACACACCACTAGCATTTACACAACATAAATATGGTACACAACACAAATATATACACAACATAAATATGTACACAACATAAATATGTACACAACATAAACATTTACACAACATAAATATGTACACAACATAAATATGGACACAAAAAAAGATGTACACAACATAAATATGTACACAACATACATAGGTACACAAAACTAAAATGTACACAACATAAATATGTACACACCACTATAATTTACACAACATAAATATGTTGACAACATAAATATGTACACAACACAAATAGGTACACAACACTAATATGTACACAACATAAACAGGTAAACACCACTATCATTTACACAACATAAATATGTACACAATATAAATATGTACACAACATAAAAATATACACAACATAAATATGTACACAACATAAATAGGTACAAAACACTAAAATGTACACAACATAAATATGTACACACCACTATCATTTACACAACATAAATATGTACACACCAGAAGATGTACACAACATAAATATGTACACAGCATACATATGTACACAACATAAATAGGTACACAACACTAATATGTACACAACATAAACAGGTACACACCACTATCATTTACACAACATAAATATATACACAACACTAAAATGTTCACGACATAAATATGTACACAACACAAATATGGTATGCAACACTAAAAGGCACAAAACACTAAAATGTACACAACATAAATATGTACACAGCATACGGATGTACACAACATCTATATGTACACAACATAAATATGTACACAACACTAAAAGGCACAAAACACTAAAAGGTACACAATATAAATATGTACAAAACACTAAAAGGCACAAAACACTAAAATGTACAAAACATAAATATGTACACAACACTAAAATGTACACAGCATAAATATGTACACAACATAAAAAGGTGCACACCACTATCATTTACACAACATAAATATGTACACAATATAAATATGTACACAGCATATATATGTACACATCATAAATATGTACACAACACTAAAATGTACACATTATAAATATGTACACAACATAAACAGGTACACACCATTATCATTTACACAAAATAAATATGGTACACAACACTAACATATACACAACATAAATATGTACACAACATAAAAAATTACACAACATAAATATTAACATTTACACAACATAAATATGTACACAACATAAACAGGTACACACCACTATCATTTACACAACGTAAATATGTAGACAATATAAATATGTACACAACATATATATGTACACATCATAAATATGTACACAACACTAAAATGTACACATTATAAATATGTACACAACATAAACAGGTACACAACATAAATATGTACACAACATAAACATTTACACAACATAAATATTAACATTTACACAACATAAATATGTACACAACATAAATATGTACACATCAAAAAATGTACACAACATAAATATGTACACAACATAAATAGGTACACAACACTAAAATGTACACAACATGAATATGTACACACCACTATCATTTACACAACATAAATAAGTACACAACAAAAGATGTACACAACATAAATATGTACACAACATAAATATGTACACAACATGGATAGGTACACAACACTAATATGTACACAACATAAACAGGTACACACCACTATCATTTACAAAACATATCTATGTACACTATATAAATATGTACACAACATATATATGTACACACACATCATAAATATGTACACAACACTAAAATATACACAATATAAATATGTACACAACATAAACAGGTACACACCATTATCATTTACACAACATAAATATGGTACACAACACTAACATATACACAACATAAATATGTACACAACATAAATATGTACACAACATAAAAATTTACACAACATAAATATTAACATTTACACAACATAAATATGTACACAACATAAATATGAACACAACAAAAGATGTACACAACATAAATAGGTACACAACACTAAAATGTACACAACATAAATATGTACACACCACTATCATTTACACAACATAAATATGTACACAACAAAAGATGTACACAACATAAATATGTACACAACATAAATATGTACACAACATAAATAGGTACACAACACTAATATGTACACAACATAAACAGGTAAACACCACTATCTTTTACACAACATAAATATGTACACAATATAAATATGTACACAACATAAACATTTACACAACATAAATATGTACACAACATAAATAGGTAAAAAACACTAAAATGTACACAACATAAATATGTACACACCACTATCATTTACACAACATAAATATGTACACACCAAAAGATGTACACAATATAAATATGTACACAGCATAAATATGTACACAACATAAATAGGTACACAACACTAATATGTACACAACATAAACAGGTACACACCACTATCATTTACACAACATAAATATGTACACAATATAAATATGTACACAACATATATATGTACACATCATAAATATGTACACAACACTAAAATGTACACAATATAAATATGTACACAACATAAACGGGTACACATCACTATCATTTACACAACATAAATATGGTACACAACACTAACATATACACAACATAAATATGTACACAACATAAAAATGTACACAACATAAATATTAACATTTACACAACATGAATATGTACACAACAAAAAATGTACACAACATAAATATGTACACAACATAAATATGTACACAGCATAAGGATGTACACAACATCTATATGTACACAACATAAATATGTACACAACACTAAAAGGCACAAAACACTACAATGTACACAACATAAATATGTACAAAACACTAAAAGGCACAAAACACTAAAATGTACACAACATAAATATGTGCACAACACTAAAATGGTCACAACATAAATATCTACACAACATAAACAGGTACACACCACTATCATTTACACAACATAAATATGTACACAATATAAATATGTACACAAGATATATATGTACACATCATAAATATGTACACAAAACTGAAATGTACACATCATAAATATGTACACAACACTAAAATGTACACAATATAAATATGTACACAACATAAACGGGTACACATCACTATCATTTACACAACATAAATATGGTACACAACACTAACATATACACAACATAAATATGTACACAACATAAAAATGTACACAACATAAATATTAACATTTACACAACATGAATATGTACACAACAAAAAATGTACACAACATAAATATGTACACAACATAAATATTTACACAGCATAAGGATGTACACAACATCTATATGTACACAACATAAATATGTACACAACACTAAAAGGCACAAAACACTACAATGTACACAACATAATTGTGTGAAAACACTAAAAGGCACAAAACACTAAAATGTACACAACATAAATATGTACACAACACTAAAATGGTCACAACATAAATATCTACACAACATAAACAGATACACACCACTATCATTTACACAACATAAATATGTACACAATATAAATATGTACACAAGATATATGTACACATCATAAATATGTACACAAAACTAAAATGTACACAATATAAATATGTACACAACATATACAGGTACACACCACTATCATTTACACAACATAAATGTGGTACACAACACTAACATATACACAACATAAATATGTACACAACATAAATATGTACACAACATAAAAATGTACACAACATAAATATTAACATTTACACAACATAAATATGTACACAACATAAATATGTACACAACATAAACATTTACACAACATAAATATTAACATTTACACAACATAAATGTGGTACACAACACTAACATATACACAACATAAATATGTACACAACATAAATATGTACACAACATAAAAATTTACACAACATAAATATTAACATTTACACAACATAAATATGTACACAACATTAAAAGGCACAAAACACTAAAATGTACACAACATAAATATGTACAAAACACTAAAAAGCACAAAACACTCAAATGTACACAACATAAATATGTACACAACACTAAAATGTACACAACATAAATATGTACACAACATAAACAGGTGCACACCACTATCATTTACACAACATAAATATGTACACAATATAAATATGTACACAACATATATATGTACACATCATAAATATGTACACAACACTAAAATGTACACAATATACATATGTACACAACATAAACAGGTACACACCACTATCATTTACACAAAATAAATATGGTACACAACACTAACATATACACAACATAAATATGTACACAACATAAAAAATTACACAACATAAATATTAACATTTACACAACATAAATATGTACACAATATAAATATGTACACAACATATATATGTACACATCATAAATATGTACACAACACTAAAATGTACACAATATAAATATGTACACAACATAAACAGGTACACACCACTGTCATTTACACAACGTAAATATGGTACACAACACTAACATATACACAACATAAATATGTACACAACATAAAAATGTACACAACATAAATATGTACACAACATAAATAGGTACACAACACTAAAATGTACACAACATAAATATGTACACACCACTATCATTTACACAACATAAATATGTACACACCAAAAGATGTACACAACATAAATATGTACACAACATAAATAGGTACACAACACTAATATGTACACAACATAAACAGGTACATACCACTATCCTTTACACAACATAAATATGTACACAATATAAATATGTACACAACATATATATGTACACATCATAAATATGTACACAACAAAAAATGTACACAATATAAATATGTACACAACATAAACAGGTACACACCACTATCATTTACACAACATAAATATGGTACACAACACTAACATATACACAACATAAATATGTACACAACATAAATATGTACACAACATAAACATTTCCACAACATAAATATGTACACAACAAAAAATTTACACAACATAAATATGTACACAACATAAATAGGTACACAACACTAAAATGTACACAACATAAATATGTAAACACCACTATCATTCACACAACATAAATATGTACACAACATAAATATGTACACAACATCTATATGTACACAACACTAAAATGTACACGGAATAAATATGCAACTGATAGCAGTTTTCTAAACTGGACTTTCAATGGAAGCAGGAAGTAATAAAGGAAGATCTCCATCGAGACAGAGAGACTTTTAAAACTGAAAAAAGATAAGGAAGACTTCTTTAAACAAATGTCACGCCTGCAAAACTGCTTTTATGTTTCATCATGTTTTGTTTTGTTTTCTGGACTCTGGTTCTGTTTTTTCACTCCCTGGTTTGTTTTTGTTACCATGACAACTCTTTGATTTTTCACCTTGCCCTCCTAGTCACGCCCCTGCCCTCGGTCCCGCACCTGTTCCTAATTATCACAGCCACTATTTAAGTCATTTTCTTTCCGTTCATCAGTCTGGGAACATTAACTTTCATTGGAATATTTTGGTTGTTTTATAGACTGTATTGCCATCGTTCTAAGTTTTAGCATAGATTATTATCCGACGTCGAGCGTGCTTTTTGTTTTGCCTTTTTGTATTTTGAGTATAATTAAAAAATACCTGAATTCACGCCTGGCTCGTCCTGTTAATCCCGAAGGAGCACAAACAATCCTTTTCCAGTTATCGATGCTTTTGATCAGAAGGAGCTGGCATGGACTTCATTTACAAGTAAAGGTAAGACCATAAAAACGTTTTTTTTTTTTTTTTTTATTAAATGTGCTTTTCATGATGGTATCCTTACATCACACTCAAATTTTTACTGCATGCCTTGGGTAAGTGCCGTAGTGAGAAGAAGTTTTAAAATAATTAGCGCATGCTTACCTGTACCACAAGGGGTCACCAACCTTTTTGAAAGCAAGAGTTACTTCTTGGGTACTGATTAATGCCAAGGGCTACCAGTTTGATACACACTTAAATAAATTGCCAGAAATAACCAATTTGCTCAATTTACCTTCAATAAAAAAAAATGGGTATTTCTGTCCGTCATTCCGTCGTACATTTTTTTTTCTTTTACAGAAGATTTTTTGTAGAGATTAAATGATGAAAACCCACTTAATTGAACGGTTTAAAAGAGGAATAAACACGAAAAAAATGAAAATAACATTTTGAAACATATTTTATCCTCAATTTCGACTCTTTAAAATTCAAAATTCAACCGAAAAAATGAAGAGAAAAACTAGCTAATTCGAATCTTTTTGGAAAAATTTACAAAATAATTTACGGAAAATTTTCCTGATTAAGATTAATTTTAAAATTTTGATGACATGTTTTAAATAGGTTAAAATCCAATCTGCATTTTGTTAGAAAATATAACAAATTGGACCAAGCTATATTTCTAACAAAGACAAATCGTTATTTCTTCTAGATTTTCCAGAACAAAAAATTTAAAAGAAATTCTAAAGACTTTAAAATAAGATTTAAATGAGATTCTACAGATTTTATATATTTGCCAGAATATATATATATATTTTTAATTTTAATCATAATAAGTTTGAAGAAATATTTCACAAATATTCTTCGTCGAAAAAACAGAAGCTAAAATGAAGTAATTAAATTAAAATGTATTTATTATTCTTTACAATAAAAAAAACTTGAACATTGATTTAAATTGTCAGGAAAGAAGAGGAAGGAATTTAAAAGGTAAAAAGGTATATGTGTTTAAAAATCCTAAAATCATTTTTAAGCTTGTAATTTTTCTCTAAAATTGTCTTCCTGAAAGTTATAAGAAGCAAAGTTAAAAAAATAAAATTATTTATTTAAACAAGTGAAGACCAAGCCTTTTAAATATTTTCTTGGATTTTCAAATTCTATTTGAGTTTTGTCTCTCTTAGAATTAAAAATGTCGAGCAAAGCGAGACCAGCTTGCTAGTAAATAAACAAAATAAAAAAAAATAGAGGAAGCTCACTGGTAAGTGCTGCTAATTGAGCTATTTTTAGAACAGGCCAGCTGGCGACTCATCTGGTCCTTACGGGCGACCCCTGGTTTATACCGCATGCCTTTAGTAAGCGCAGGAGTGAGAAGAGGTTTTCAGTTAATTAGTGCCCCGGCGGCAATTCAAGGAACTACAGTATGTGTTGTTTATTTGGCCAAATGTAAAACAAACTAGGAATACATTTTTCATTTACGATGTAGTTCTACTAATGAGCCAGCAGAGGGAAGTGTTTCACAACTCTTCTCTGGGGACTAAGTACTTGTATGTACTGATTCTTTATTTGCTGTATTTGCAACAATATTACACGTTTTTGGTAAAACTTTTATATGGGGAACACATTCTAAGTAACACAGACATAATTAGAGGGTTAGGGTTCGGGTTCTTGTATAATAAGGCCATGCAGAATAAGACATTAATAAGTACTTAAAAATGACTAATTAAGAGCCAATATGTTACTAATTTGCATGTTAATAAGCAACTAATTAATGTTGTATATGTCCCCCGTACTAAAGTGTCACCTAGTTTTTGTATGTGCTGATTCATGTATTCAATTTATTGGCACAACACTTAATAATAATGAAAAAAGGCAATCATTTTTAAAGTGAATATTTGATCAATAATCATTTTTTCCAAACATAATTTCCACTTGTTTGAGTGCTGATTAAAATCTCATTATTGTGACAGTTTATGGACTGAACAAAATAATAGTTCTACTGATTGTGTTTGTGTTGTTTACTGCCTGTTTTGTTAAAAAATATTGTGTGCAATATGTAAACAACACTTTAGACTGTAATTGTGCATACTTTATAATGTACATGTTGTGTACGTACTGTATTATATACATGTGAACATACTTTATTATATACATGTGTACATACTTTATTATATACATGTGAACATACTTTATTATGTACTTGTTTACATACTTTATTATATACATGTGTACATACTTTATAATATACTACTCAATAATAATCACGTGTACATACTTTATTATATACATGTGTACATACTTTATTATATACTTGTGTACATACTTTATTATATACATGTGAAAATACTTTATGATATACATGTGAACATACTTTATTATATACATGTGTACATACTTTATTATATACTTGTGTACATACTTTATTATATACATGTGTACATACTTTATTATATACTTGTGAACATACTTTATTATATACATGTGTACATACTTTATTATATACATGTGAACATACTTTATGATAAACATGTGTAGATACTTTATTATATTTATGTGTACATAATTTATTATATAGATGTGTGCATACGTTATTATATACATGTTTACATACTTTATTATATACATGTGTACATACCTTATTATATAAATGTGTGCATACGTTATTATATACATGTGTACATGCTTTATTATATATAAGTGTACATACTTTATTATATACATAGGTACATACTTTATTATATACAGTACATAGGTACATACTTTATTATATACATGTGTACATACTTTATTATATACATGTTTATACTTTATTATATACTTGTGTACATACTTTATTATATACTTGTTTACATACTTTATTATATTTATGTGTACATACTTTATTATATTTATGTGTACATACGTTATTATATACATGTGTACATACTTTATTCTATACTTGTGTGCATACTTTATTATATGCATGTGTACATACTTTATTATATGCATGTGTGCATACTTTATTATATACGTGTGTACATACTTTATTATATACGTGTGTACATACTTTATTATATACTTGTGTACATACTTTATTATATACATGTGTTTATACTTTATTATATTTACGTGTACATACTTTATTATATTTACGTGTACATACGTTATTATATACATGTGAACATACTTAATTATATACATGTATACATGCGTTGTTATATACATGTGTGCATACTTTATTATATACATGTGTGCATACTTTATTATATACATGTGTACATACTTTATTATATACTTGTTTAAATACTTTATTATATTTACGTGTACATACGTTATTATATACATGTGAACATACTTTATTATATACATGTGTACATACGTTGTTATATACATGTGTGCATACTTTATTATATACATGTGTACATACTTTATTATATACTTGTTTAAATACTTTATTATATTTACGTGTACATACGTTATTATATACATGTGTACATGCGTTATTATATACATGTGTACATGCGTTGTTATATACATGTGTGCATACTTTATTATATACATGGGTGCATACCTTATTATATACATGTGTACATGCTTTATTATATACTTGTGTACATACTTTATTATATACATGTGTACATGCTTTATTATATACATGTGTACATACTTTAATATATACATGTGTACATGCTTTATTATATACATGTGTACATGCCTTGTTATATACATGTGTGCATACTTTATTATATACATGTGTACATACTTTATTATATACTTGTGTACATACTTTATTATATACATGTGTACATACGTTATTATATGCATATGTACATACATTATTATATACAGTACATGTGTACATACTTTATTATATACATGTGAACATACTTTATTATATACTTGTGTACATACTCTATTATATACATGTGTACATACGTTATTATATACATGTGTACGTACTTTATTATATACATGTGAACAAACTTTATATGTACTTGTGTACATACTTTATTATATACATGTGTACATACGTTATTATATACATGTGTACATGTTTTATTATATACATGTGTACATACTTTAATATATACATGTGTACATATTGTATAATATACATGTGTACATGCGTTGTTATATACATGTGTACATACGTTATTATATGCATGTGTACATACATTATTATATACAGTACATGTGTACATACTTTATTATATACATGTGAACATACTTTATTATATACTTGTGTACATACTCTATTATATACATGTGTACATACGTTATTATATACATGTGTACATACTTTATTATATACATGTGAACATACTTTATTATGTACTTGTTTACATACTTTATTATATACATGTGAAAATACTTTATGATATACATGTGAACATACTTTATTATATACATGTGTACATACTTTATTATATACTTGTGTACATACTTTATTATATACATGTGTACATACTTTATTATATACTTGTGAACATACTTTATTATATACATGTGTACATACTTTATTATATACATGTGAACATACTTTATGATAAAAATGTGTAGATACTTTATTATATTTATGTGTACATAATTTATTATATAGATGTGTGCATACGTTATTATATACATGTTTACATACTTTATTATATACATGTGTACATACCTTATTATATAAATGTGTGCATACGTTATTATATACATGTGTACATGCTTTATTATATATAAGTGTACATACTTTATTATATACATAGGTACATACTTTATTATATACAGTACATAGGTACATACTTTATTATATACATGTGTACATACTTTATTATATACATGTTTATACTTTATTATATACTTGTGTACATACTTTATTATATACTTGTTTACATACTTTATTATATTTATGTGTACATACTTTATTATATTTATGTGTACATACGTTATTATATACATGTGTACATACTTTATTCTATACTTGTGTGCATACTTTATTATATGCATGTGTACATACTTTATTATATGCATGTGTGCATACTTTATTATATACGTGTGTACATACTTTATTATATACGTGTGTACATACTTTATTATATACTTGTGTACATACTTTATTATATACATGTGTTTATACTTTATTATATTTACGTGTACATACTTTATTATATTTACGTGTACATACGTTATTATATACATGTGAACATACTTAATTATATACATGTATACATGCGTTGTTATATACATGTGTGCATACTTTATTATATACATGTGTGCATACTTTATTATATACATGTGTACATACTTTATTATATACTTGTTTAAATACTTTATTATATTTACGTGTACATACGTTATTATATACATGTGAACATACTTTATTATATACATGTGTACATACGTTGTTATATACATGTGTGCATACTTTATTATATACATGTGTACATACTTTATTATATACTTGTCTAAATACTTTATTATATTTACGTGTACATACGTTATTATATACATGTGTACATGCGTTATTATATACATGTGTACATGCGTTGTTATATACATGTGTGCATACTTTATTATATACATGGGTGCATACCTTATTATATACATGTGT
Organism: Nerophis ophidion; assembly: GCF_033978795.1. Taxonomy (NCBI): domain Eukaryota; kingdom Metazoa; phylum Chordata; class Actinopteri; order Syngnathiformes; family Syngnathidae; genus Nerophis; species Nerophis ophidion. The sequence goes on along the minus strand of NC_084629.1, from coordinate 36,537,821 downwards.
ACATGCTTTATTATATACTTGTGTACATACTTTATTATATACATGTGTACATGCTTTATTATATACATGTGTACATACTTTAATATATACATGTGTACATGCTTTATTATATACATGTGTACATGCCTTGTTATATACATGTGTGCATACTTTATTATATACATGTGTACATACTTTATTATATACTTGTGTACATACTTTATTATATACATGTGTACATACGTTATTATATGCATATGTACATACATTATTATATACAGTACATGTGTACATACTTTATTATATACATGTGAACATACTTTATTATATACTTGTGTACATACTCTATTATATACATGTGTACATACGTTATTATATACATGTGTACGTACTTTATTATATACATGTGAACAAACTTTATATGTACTTGTGTACATACTTTATTATATACATGTGTACATACGTTATTATATACATGTGTACATGTTTTATTATATACATGTGTACATACTTTAATATATACATGTGTACATATTGTATAATATACATGTGTACATGCGTTGTTATATACATGTGTACATACGTTATTATATGCATGTGTACATACATTATTATATACAGTACATGTGTACATACTTTATTATATACATGTGAACATACTTTATTATATACTTGTGTACATACTCTATTATATACATGTGTACATACGTTATTATATACATGTGTACATACTTTATTATATACATGTGAACATACTTTATTATATACTTGTGTACATACTCTATTATATACATGTGTACATACGTTATTATATACATGTGTACGTACTTTATTATATACATGTGAACAAACTTTATATGTACTTGTGTACATACTTTATTATATACATGTGTACATACGTTATTATATACATGTGTACATGTTTTATTATATACATGTGTACATACTTTAATATATACATGTGTACATATTGTATAATATACATGTGTACATGCGTTGTTATATACATGTGTACATACGTTATTATATGCATGTGTACATACATTATTATATACAGTACATGTGTACATACTTTATTATATACATGTGAACATACTTTATTATATACTTGTGTACATACTCTATTATATACATGTGTACATACGTTATTATATACATGTGTACATACTTTATTATATACATGTGAACATACTTTATTATGTACTTGTTTACATACTTTATTATATACATGTGTACATACTTTATAATATACTACTCAATAATAATCACGTGTACATACTTTATTATATACATGTGTACATACTTTATTATATACTTGTGTACATACTTTATTATATACTTGTGTACATACTTTATTATATACATGTGAAAATACTTTATGATATACATGTGAACATACTTTATTATATACATGTGTACATACTTTGTTATATACTTGTGTACATACTTTATTATATACATGTGTACATACTTTATTATATACTTGTGAACATACTTTATTATATACATGTGTACATACTTTATTATATACATGTGAACATACTTTATGATAAACATGTGTAGATACTTTATTATATTTATGTGTACATAATTTATTATATAGATGTGTGCATACGTTATTATATACATGTTTACATACTTTATTATATACATGTGTACATACCTTATTATATAAATGTGTGCATACGTTATTATATACATGTGTACATGCTTTATTATATATAAGTGTACATACTTTATTATATACATAGGTACATACTTTATTATATACAGTACATAGGTACATACTTTATTATATACATGTGTACATACTTTATTATATACATGTTTATACTTTATTATATACTTGTGTACATACTTTATTATATACTTGTTTACATACTTTATTATATTTATGTGTACATACTTTATTATATTTATGTGTACATACGTTATTATATACATGTGTACATACTTTATTCTATACTTGTGTGCATACTTTATTATATGCATGTGTACATACTTTATTATATGCATGTGTGCATACTTTATTATATACGTGTGTACATACTTTATTATATACGTGTGTACATACTTTATTATATACTTGTGTACATACTTTATTATATACATGTGTTTATACTTTATTATATTTACGTGTACATACTTTATTATATTTACGTGTACATACGTTATTATATACATGTGAACATACTTAATTATATACATGTATACATGCGTTGTTATATACATGTGTGCATACTTTATTATATACATGTTAGCATACTTTATTATATACATGTGTACATACTTTATTATATACTTGTTTAAATACTTTATTATATTTACGTGTACATACGTTATTATATACATGTGAACATACTTTATTATATACATGTGTACATACGTTGTTATATACATGTGTGCATACTTTATTATATACATGTGTACATTCTTTATTATATACTTGTTTAAATACTTTATTATATTTACGTGTACATACGTTATTATATACATGTGTACATGCGTTATTATATACATGTGTACATGCGTTGTTATATACATGTGTGCATACTTTATTATATACATGGGTGCATACCTTATTATATACATGTGTACATGCTTTATTATATACTTGTGTACATACTTTATTATATACATGTGTACATGCTTTATTATATACATGTGTACATACTTTAATGTATACATGTGTACATGCTTTATTATATACATGTGTACATGCGTTGTTATATACATGTGTGCATACTTTATTATATACATGTGTACATACTTTATTATATACTTGTGTACATACTTTATTATATACATGTGTACATACGTTATTATATGCATGTGTACATACATTATTATATACAGTACATGTGTACATACTTTATTATATACATGTGAACATACTTTATTATATACTTGTGTACATACTCTATTATATACATGTGTACATACGTTATTATATACATGTGTACGTACTTTATTATATACATGTGAACATACTTTATATGTACTTGTGTACATACTTTATTATATACATGTGTACATACGTTATTATATACATGTGTACATGTTTTATTATATACATGTGTACATACTTTAATATATACATGTGTACATATTGTATAATATACATGTGTACATGCGTTGTTATATACATGTGTACATACATTATTATATGCATGTGTACATACATTATTATATACAGTACATGTGTACATACTTTATTATATACATGTGAACATACTTTATTATATACTTGTGTACACACTCTATTATATACATGTGTACATACGTTATTATATACATGTGTACATACTTTATTATATACATGTGAACATACTTTATTATGTACTTGTTTACATACTTTATTATATACATGTGTACATACTTTATAATATACTACTCAATAATAATCACGTGTACATACTTTATATTATAATATTATGTAACATACATGTGTACATACTTTATTGTATACTACTATATAATATAGTGTACATAAGTGTGGATGTAAAGTGATGACTATTATGAAGATGATGATGATGATGATGATGGAAGGAGGCTCCAATTAGGAGTGTGATGTTTTATTAGCAGCCAATTATCCTGCAACACCACAGAAGAAGAAGAAAAGAAGAAGAAGAAGAAGTGTGTGTGATGGCGCTGCAACATTAGCATACAAACTACTGCCCGGGGGCCCTTGAGCAATTACACTGATACTGCAACCCTTTTTATGACCCCCCCCCATGTTATTGCAATGAATAATAAAGGCGTAGAAGACTGTGGAGTCAGTGTCAGCATGTCATTATTAACACGCTCACTAATTCACCCTCATCACATATTCATACCTCCAATGACTTGAATAACAACCTCATCCAGTTGGATTCATTCCCACACACTGAGTGGACGCATGAATATTTCAAGACACGCCTCTTACTTTCTGGACAGGACTAGGAGGGGGGAAGAGGGGGGTGGGGGGGAATAATCAACATGATTATTACAAATAAATATTATTAAATAATTAACATGATTAATACCAATAATTATTAAATAAAGAAAAATAATTATTACAAATAATTATTATTAAATAGTGATAATTATTATTGAAAATTATTATTACATAATTAAAATAATTATAACAAATAATGTATATTAACTAATATAATTATAAAAATCATTAATATTACATAATGAAACTTATTATTACAAATTCTTATCATTAGATATTAAAAATGATTATTACAACTATTTAGTATCATAAAGGGAAACTGATTATTACCAATAATTATTATTAGATATTGAAGAACGTTATTACAAATAATTGGTATTAAGTAATGAAAATTAGAATTACAAATAATTATATCAAATATTGAAAATTATTTTTCCAAATCATCATTAAATAGTGCAAATTATTATCACAAACAAGCATTAAATAATGAAAAATATTATTAACATTAAACAATGAAAAATATTAAAACAATAAATATTTTTTTAAATAATGAAAATAATTATTACAAATAATTATTTAATAATGAAAAAAATTACTACAACTAATTAATACTAAATAATGAAAGTGATTTATTACCATACATGATTATTTGATAATGAAAATGTATATTACAAATAATTATTATTAATGAATGAAAATGTATATTTGAAATAATCATGATAAATCATAAAAAATGTTATTAAAATTATCATTTAATAATGGAAGTTGTTTTACAAATGCAAATAATTAATAAATAATGAAAATTATTATTTTAATAAATTATTAATATTAAACAATAAAACATTTTGACACAAATAATGATTATTAAATCATGACAATTATTATTACAAATAATTATTGGATATTGAAAATGAGTATTACAAATAATGATTATTAAGCAATGAAAATGATCAATACGTAAAATTATTATTAAATAATGACAATTATTATTGCAATTATAATATAAAATAATTAAAATAATGAGTATGAATGATGAATATTATATATTAAAATAAATATTAAAATTAATGACGATTAACTCATGAAAATTATTACAGCAAATGACTATTAAGTAATACAAACAATGAATAATGAATATTAATATTACAATTAATGCTTATTAAATGATAAAATTATTAATACAAATAAATACTATTAAATAATGAACATGGTTATTGTAAATAATTATTATTAAATGATGAAAATGATTATTACAAACTATTATTATTTAATAACGAAAATAACAATAAATAAATATTACATAATGAAAATGATTATAAAATATAACTTTTGATTATTAAAAAGGGAAACTGATTATAACAAATAAATATATTAAATAATGAAAATTATTATTACAAAGGATTATTATTAAATAAATAAAAATAACGTTTTAAATACATATATGTTAAATAATAAAAATGAGTATTACAAATTATCATGAAATAAGGAAAACATTATTATTACAGTCTATCTGTGTTGGCCCTGCGATGAGGTGGCGACTTGTCCAGGGTGTAACCCGCCATCCGTCTAATTATAGCTGAGATAG
>NC_084629.1:36504820-36529820 GCF_033978795.1 Nerophis ophidion | reverse complement strand
TACTAAATACTGTAAATAACTATAAACATGGCGAATAACTGTAAATACTGTAAATATTGTAAATAATAGTAAATAAATGTAAATATTGCAAATAACTGTTAATAATTGTACATACTTTAAATAAATGTAAATAACTGTAAATACTGTAAATAACTGTAAATACTCTAAATAATTGTAAATAACTGTCAATACTGTACATAAATGTGAATAACTGTAAATAATGGGACTTACTTCAGTATTGTAAATAACTGTAAATACTGTAAATGACTGTAAATACTGTAACCAACTATACATATGGTGTATACCTGTAAATACTGTAAATAATATGTAAGTACTGTAAATAATTGTAAATAAATATAATTATTGTAAATACATGTAAATATTGTAAATAACAGTAAATAAATATAAATACTGTAAATACAGCAAATACATGTAAATAATTGTATATACTGTAAATATCTGTAAATACTGTAAATAATTGTAAATACTGTAAATAATTGTAAATAACTGTATATGACTGTAAATACTGTAAATAACTATAAATATTGGTGAATACCTGTAAATACTGTAAATAATAGTACATAAATGTAAATATTGCAAGTGACTGTAAATTATTGTACATACTTTAAATAAATGTAAATAACTGTAAATACTGTAAATAACTGTAAATACTCTGAATAATTGTAAATAACTGTAAATACTGTAAATAAATGTGAATAACTGTAAATAATGCAACTTACTTCAATACTGTAAATACTGTAAATGACTGTAAATGTAAATAACTATACATATGGTGAATACCTGTAAATACTGTAAATAACTATAAATATAGTGAATAACTGTAGAGACCGTATATAAAATGTAAGTACTGTAAATAATTGTAAATAAATGGAAATATTGTAAATAACAGTAAATAAATGTAAATACTGCAAATAAATGTAAATAACTGTATATACTTTAAATATCTGTAAATACTGTAACTAATTGTAAATAACTGTATATGACTGCAAATACTGTAAATAACTATAAATATGGTGAATACCTGTAAATACTGTAAATAATAGTACATAAATGTAAATATTGCAAGTGACTGTAAATAATTGTACGTACTTTAAATAAATGTAAATAACTGTAAATACTGTAAATAACTGTAAATACTCTGAATAATTGTAAATAACTGTAAATACTGTAAATAAATGTGAATAACTGTAAATAATGCAACTTACTTCAATACTGTAAATACTGTAAATGACTGTAAATACTGTAACCAACTATACATATGGTGAATACCTGTAAATACTGTAAATAAAATGTAAGTACTGTAAATAATTGTAAATAAATATAATTATTGTAAATAAATGTAAATATTGTAAATAACAGTAAATAAATGTAAATACTGTAAATACTGCAAATAAATGCAAATAATTGTAAATACTGTAAATAACTGTAAATACTCTAAATAATTGTAAATAACTGTAAATACTGTAAATAAACGTGAATAACTGTAAATAATGCAACTTACTTCAATACTGTAAATAACTGTAAATACTGTAAATGACTGTAAATGTAAATAACTATACATATGGTGAATACCTGTAAATACTGTAAATAACTATAAATATAGTGAATAACTGTAGAAACTGTATATAAAATGTAAGTACTGTAAAGAATTGTAAATAAATGGAAATATTGTAAATAACAGTAAATAAATGTAAATACTGCAAATAAATGTAAATAACTGTATACACTTTAAATATCTGTAAATGCTGTAAATAATTGTAATTAACTGTAAATAACTGCAAATACTGTAAATAACTAAAATATGGTGAATAACTGTAAATACTGTAATAAAAATGTAAGTACTGTAAATAATTGTAAATACATGTACATACTGTAAATAACAGTAAATAAATGTAAATACTGCATTTACATGTAAATAACTGTATATACTGTAAATATCTGTAAATACTGTAAATAATTAAAAATACTGTAAATAATTGTAAATAACTGCAACTAACTGTAATACTGTAAATGACAGTAAATACTGTAAATAACTTTAAATACTGTAAATACATGTAAATATGTTAAATAACTTTAAATAACTGCAAATATGTAAACACTGTAAACAACTGTAAATACTGTTAATACTGTAAATACTGTAAATAACTGTACATACTGTACATAACTGAGTATTATGTTATGATGCAAGATGGTGAACATTACCAAAGATGTGTTGATAAAAGTACTTCCTGTACATTTGGACTGTGAGTCTCTCATAAGGGGTATGAATCACAGGCAGCATGAAAATGAGCACTCTTCCTTTAAATGACATCACCTGCTTTCCTCTCTTCTGTGAACAAATGTTACTTTTTGATCAGAGTCAGCAATGGCAGCTGCTCACCGGCCTCCGAGGTCAGTGTATCCATGGCAACGGCTGGGTTACCAGGAGACCTTCTAGCGTACTTCATTTGTGGCATCACCGGCACTTCTAGTGCACTTCATTTGTGGCATCACCGGCACTTCTAGTGTACTTCATTTGTGGCATCACTGGCACTTCTAGTGTACTTCATTTGTGGCATCACTGGCACTCATTGAAGAGAAGTTTCATTCCAAAGTTGGCAACAGTGAAGAAGAAGACACTACCGGGACACGAGCCCATAAAGGATGGAGCCATAGGGCTACTTTGTGCTAACGCTAGCAAGGTGAAGCCATCGCTCATTTATCACTCCAAAAAATTCCAGAGTCTAAAAATGTTGCCACAAATATTTGCTCACAAAAGGTAGTTTTTTTTTATTTTTATTGCAGCAACATGGTTGTTTACTTTTCGGAGAAGACCAAGGGGACTTTTGTGTGTAAATACATGTTGACAGTTCTTCTTGTCATTGTTGTTATGTCCGTTTGGCCAAAGAAGAGTCAATAGGAATAATTAAGTGTATAGATTGGAATAATAAAGTGTTTAAATGGGAATAATAAAGTGTTTAAATGGGAATAATAAAGTGTTTGGATGGGAAAAGTAAAGTATTTAAATGGGCATAAGAATGTGTTTTAATGGAAATAATACCGTGTTTAAATTGGAATAATAAAGTGTTTGGATGGAAATAATAAAGTATTTAAATGGAAATAATAAACTGTTTAAATGGGAATAACAAAGTGTTTGGATGGGAATAATAAAGTGTTTAAATGGGAATAACAATGTGTTTAGATGGGAATAATTAGGTGTTTAAATGGGAATGATAAAGTGTTTAAATGGGAATAATAAAGTATTTAAATGGGCATAATAAAGTGTTTCAATAGAAATTATAACGATTTTGAATGGGAATAATAACGTTTTTAAATAGGAATAATAAACTGTTTAAATGGGAATAATAAAGTGTTTCAGTTGGAATAATAAAGTGTTAATATGGGAATAACAAAGTGTTGAAATTGGAATAATAACGTATTTAAATTGGAATAATAAAGTATTTAAATGGAAATAATAATGTGTTTAAATGGGAATAATAAAGTCTTTAAATAGAAATAATAATGTATTTAAATTGGAAAAATTAAGTTTTTACATGGGAATAATAAAGTGTTGAAATGGAAATAATAAAGTGTTTATATGGGAATAATAAAGTGTTAAATTGGGAATAATAAAGTGTTTAAATTGGAATAATAAAGTGTTTATATGGGAATGATAAAATGTTTAAATGGGAATAATAAAGTATTTAAATGGAATAATAAAGTGTTGAAATGGAAATAATAAAGTGTTTAAATGGGAATAATAAAGTGTTTATATGGGAATGATAAAATGTTTAAATGGGAATAATAAAGTATTTAAATGGAATAATAAAGTGTTGAAATGGAAATAATAAAGTGTTTATATGGGAATAATAAAGTGTTAAATTGGGAATAATAAAGTGTTTAAATTGGAATAATAAAGTGTTTATATGGGAATGATAAAATGTTTAAATGGGAATAATAAAGTATTTAAATGGAATAATAAAGTGTTGAAATTGAAATAAAGTGTTTAAATGGGAATAATAAAGTGTTTATATGGGAATGATAAAATGTTTAAATGGGAATAATAAAGTATTTAAATGGAATAATAAAGTGTTGAAATGGAAATAATAAAGTGTTTAAATGGGAATAATAAAGTGTTTAAATGGGAATAATAAAGTGTTAAAATGGGAATAATAAAGTGTTTAAATTGGAATAATAAAGTGTTTGTATGGGAATGATTAAGTGTTTATATGGGAATAATAAACTGTTTACATGGGAATAATAAAGTGTTTATATGGGAATAATAAAGTGTTAAGATGGGACTAATAAAGTGTTTAAATTGGAATAATAAAGTGTTTATATGGGAATTATAAAATGTTTAAATGGGAATAATAAAGTATTCAAATAGAATGATAAAGTGTTGAAATGGAAATAAAGTGTTTAAATGGGAATAATAAAGCGTTTATATGGGAATAATAAAGTGTTAAAATGCGAATAATAAAGTGTTTAAATGGGAATAATAAAGTGTTAAAATGGGAATAATAAAGTGTTTATATGGGAATGATAAACTGTTTACATGGGAATAATAAAGTGTTCATATGGGAATAATAAAGTGTTAAAATGGGAATAATAAAGTGTTTAAATGGGAATAATAAAGTGTTTATATGGGAATAATAAAGTGCTTAAATTGGAATAATAAAGTGTTTATATAGGAATGATAAACTGTTTACATGGGAATAATAAAATGTTTATATGGGAATAATAAAGTGTTAAAATGGGAATAATAAAGTGTTTAAATTGGAATAATAAAGTGTTTATATGGGAATGATAAACTGTTTAAATGGGAATGATAAAGTGTTTATATGGGAATAATAAACTGTTTACATGGGAATAATAAAGTGTTTACATGGGAATAATAAAGTGTTTATATGGGAATAATAAAGTGTTAAAATGGGAATAATAAAGTGTTTAAATTGGAATAATAAAGTGTTTGTATGGGAATGATAAAATGTTTAAATGGGAATAATATAGTATTCAAATAGAATAATAAAGTGTTGAAATGGAAATAATAAAGTTTTTAAATGGGAATAATAAAGTGTTTATATGGGAATAATAAAGTGTTAAAATGGGAATAATAAAGTGTTTAAATTGGAATAATAAAGTGTTTGTATGGGAATGATAAACTGTTTACATGGGAATAATAAAGTGTTTAAATGGGAATAATAAAGTGTTAAAATGGGAATAATAAAGTGTTTATATGGGAATAATAAAGTGTTTAAATTGGAATAATAAAGTGTTTATATAGGAATGATAAACTGTTTACATGGGAATAATAAAGTGTTAAAATGGGAGTAATAAAGTGTTTAAATTGGAATAATAAAGTGTTTATATGGGAATGATAAACTGTTTAAATGGGAATCATAAAGTGTTTACATGGGAATAATAAAGTGTTTACATGGGAATAATAAAGTGTTTATATGGGAATAATAAACTGTTTACATGGGAATAATAAAGTGTTTACATGGGAATAATAAAGTGTTTATATGGGAATAATAAAGTGTTAAAATGGGAATAATAAAGTGTTTAAATTGGAATAATAAAGTGTTTGTATGGGAATGATAAAATGTTTAAATGGGAATAATAAAGTGTTTAAATTGGAATAATAATGTGTTTGTATGGGAATGATAAAATGTTTAAATGGGAATAATAAAGTATTCAAATAGACTAATAAAGTGTTGAAATGGAAATAATAAAGTGTTTAAATGGGAATAATAAAGTGTTTATATGGGAATAATAAAGTGTTAAAATGGGAATAATAAAGTGTTTAAATTGGAATAATAAAGTGTTATATGGGAATGATAAACTGTTTACATGGGAATAATAAAGTGTTTAGATGGGAATAATAACGTATTTAAATTGGAATAATAAAGTTTTTACATGGGAATAATAACATGTTTAGATGGGAATAGTAAAGTGTTAAATGGGAATAATAACGTATTTAAATGGGAATAATAAAGTTTTTAGATGGGAATAATAAAGTGTTAAAAAGGGAATAGTAAAGTGTTTAAATAGAAATAATATAGTGTTTGAATAGAAATAATAAAGTATTAAAATGGGAATAATAAAGTGTTTAAATGGGAATAATAAAGTGTTTAAATGGGAATAATAAAGTACTTAAATGAGAATAATAAAGTGTTTAGATGGGAATAATAAAGTATTTAAATGAGAATAATAAAGTGTTTGGATGGGAATAATAAAGTATTTAAATGAGAATAATAAAGTTTTTAAATTAGAAAAATAAAGTGTTTGAATGGGAATAATAAAGTTTTTAAATGGGAATAACAAAGTGTTTAAATGGGAATAACTAAGTGTTTAAATGGGAATAATAAAGTGTTTAAATGGGAATAACTAAGTGTTTAAATGGGAATAATAAAGTGTTTAGATGGGAATAATAAAGTATTTAAATGGGAATATCAAACTATTTAAATGGGAATAATAAAGTGTTTAGATGGGAATAATAAAGTATTTAAATGGGAATATCAAACTATTTAAATGGGAAAAATAAAGTGATTAGGTGGGAATAATAAATTATTTAAATGGGAATAATAAAGTGTTTAAATGGGAATAATAAAGTACTTAAATGAGAATAATAAAGTGTTTGGATGGGAATAATAAATTGTTTAAATGAGAAAAATAAAGTGTTTGTATGGGAATAATAAAGTATTTAAATGAGAATAATAAAGTTTTTAAATTAGAAAAATAAAGTGTTTGAATGGGAATAATAAAGTTTTTAAATGGGAATAACAAAGTGTTTAAATGGGAATAACTAAGTGTTTAAATGGGAATAATAAAGTATTTAAATGAGAATAATAACGTTTTTAAATTAGAAAAATAAAGTGTTTGAATGGGAATAATAACGTTTTCAAATGGGAATAACAAAGAGTTTAAATGGGAATAATAAAGTGTTTAGATGGGAATAATAAAGTATTTAAATGGGAATAACAAACTATTTAAATGGGAATAATAAAGTGTTTAGGTGGGAATAATAAATTATTTAAATGGGAATAACAAAGGATTTAAATGGTAATAATAACATCTGTTGTCCATTGAAAGAAAAGTTTGAAACTTGACACAGAATTCCCTTTTTTTTTATTTCATTTCAAAACGCTGACGTGTAAAAGCAGTAAAGTGTGTCTTCTCACATCCTCACAGAGGATCACTTCTTCCTCGGGACTCATTTGCATCTTCCTTAACATGCTTACACACACACACACACACACACACAGAGAGAGAGAGAGAGAGAGGGGCGTGCGTGGGCGGGTGGTAGAGAGAGGACTCCCTGATGAAGCGGCGGGCAGAGAGCGAGGAATGCCAGCTATGTGTGGCATTCACAACATTGTGCGCGTTAGCAAACAAAGCCTTCTCTTCAGCCACTTGTCAAAAGACACCATTGTCGTGGCCCTCGGCCTCGCCACGGCACACACACACACACACACACACACACACACACACATTCCTCATCACACACTCACTTATTGACTTATCACTCACGTCTTAAAAAAGCGGAATATGAGCAGTAATATTCAACCATGTATTCATGAGGAATTTGTACAACCTTTCATGTGCAACAATAGTGAGCACAACCCTCTCATTTCTTTTCCCGACCGACAACCCTAAATAACTCTTAAAAACATACTTTAGAGTAGTCAATGTGCGGCTTTTATTGTTTAAAGAGCAAGCAAAAGGAGTGAGTTCCGAGATAATTGTGTCTTGTTCTTCAGAGTCAGCCCAGATTCTTCAGTTTTGAGATTGAAGATGAATCATTTGTTCTATTTAAATGTAAAAATAATAAAAAAACAAAAAAAACAATGCCGAGTCGTCTAAAGTTGATAGCAATATGTGAAATGGTCGCCCTCCTCACATGCTTTTGTCCAATTTTGTTTGCCCTGAAAGTAAACTTGGCTTGTTCTCGTCCACAGTTCCTATCCCTGCACCATTAAAACTGCAGAGAGTAGTGTGTGTGTGTGCGTGTGTGTTGTATTTCTACCATGCTTGAGACACCAACAAGAAAAACTGTCTTCCGTATGAGAAGGTGTGAACAAGTGAGGACATAAATCATGCTCCCAATGCGGAAAACCATTGCATCTAATAGAGAGCCAAATACTAGAGTCCGTGAACATTGCTCCAAAGTCAGGATTTTTGGTGGATGTAAATTTGTATATAAAGACATACTGTAATAACTTGAAGTAAATAATGGAGATTAAAAATAAATTACAAACAAATAAAACATAATACAAGCTTAAATGTTTATATTTACATAGTATAAATATATATTTTTAATTTTGTAAATACACAACTTTATATATTTAAAAAGGGTGGCCCTAAAGAGGTAGGCATTTTTCAAAGGTCTCAACAAGGTAAGAAATACAAGCATGTGTGTGTGTGTGTGTGTGTGTGTGTGTGTGTGTTTCGACCCTTCTTGAGACACCAAAAAGGAAAAGTAGCTTCCATATGAGGAGGTGTGAACAAGTGAGGACATAAATCCTGGTCCTAGTACGGAAAACCATTGCATTTAATAGAAAGCCAAATAAAAGAGTTTGTGAACATTGCTCCAAAGTCAAGATTTTTGGTTGATTTAAATATGTATATAGAGACATACTGTGATTACTTGAAGTAAATAATGAAGATTAAAAATAAATTACAAACAAATAAAACATAATAAAAGCTTAAATGTTTATATTTACATAGTATAAATATATATTTTTAATTTTGTAAATACACAACTTTATATATTTAAAAAGGGTGGTGCTAAAGAGGTAGGCATTTTTCAAAGGTCTCAACAAGGTAAGAAATACAAGCATGTGTGTGTGTGTGTGTGTGTGTGTGTGTGTGTGCGTGTATGTGTGTGTGTGTGTGTTTTTTGACCATTCTTGAGACACCAACAAGGAAAAGTAGCTTCCATATGAGGAGGTGTGAACAAGTGAGGACATAAATCATGGTCCCAATACGGAAAACCATTGCATTTAATAGAAAGCCAAATAAAAGAGTTTGTGAACATTGCTCCAAAGTCAGGATTTTTGGTTGATTTAAATATGTATATAGAGACATACTGTAATAACTTGAAGTAAATCATGAAAATGTAAAACTAATTACAAACAAATAAAACAATAATAAATGCTTACTTTTTTATATTTACATAGTTTGTATGTATTACTAATACAAATCTTTATATATTTGCAAAGAGTGGGCCTTAAAAGGTACACATTTTTCAGAGGTCTCAAGAAGGTAAGAAATACAAGTGTGTGTGTGTGTGTGTGTGTGTGTGTGTGTGTGTGTGTGTGTGTGTGTTTCGACCCTTCTTGAGACACCAACAAGGAAAAGTAGCTTCCATATGAGGAGGTGGGAACAAGTGAGGACATAAATCCTGGTCCCAGTACGGAAAACCATTGCATTTAATAGAAAGCCAAATAAAAGAGTTTGTGAACATTGCTCCAAAGTCAGGATTTTTGGTTGATGTAAATATGTATATAGAGACATACTGTGATTACTTGAAGTAAATAATGAAGATTAAAAATAAATTACAAATAAATAAAACATAATTAAAGCTTCAATGTTTATATTTACATAGTATAAATATATATTTTTAATTTTGTAAATAGATAACTTTATATATTTAAAAAGGGTGGTGCTAAAGAGGTAGGCATTTTTCAGAGGTCTCAAGAAGGTCAGAATTACAAGAATGTGTGTGTGTGTGTGTGTGTGTGTGTGTGTTTCGACCCTTCTTGAGACACCAACAAGGAAAAGTAGCTTCCATATGAGGAGGTGTGAACAAGTGAGGACATAAATCCTGGTCCCAGTACGGAAAACCATTGCATTTAATAGAAAGCCAAATAAAAGAGTTTGTGAACATTGCTCCAAAGTCAAGATATTTGGTTGATTTAAATATGTATATAGAGACATACTGTAATAACTTGAAGTAAATAATGAAAATTAAAAACTAATTACAAACAAATAAAACAATAATAAATGCTTACTTATTTATATTTACATAGTTTGTATGTATTATTAATACAAATCGTTATATATTTACAAAGAGT
This sequence comes from Nerophis ophidion, assembly GCF_033978795.1. NCBI lineage: Eukaryota > Metazoa > Chordata > Actinopteri > Syngnathiformes > Syngnathidae > Nerophis > Nerophis ophidion. The sequence goes on along the minus strand of NC_084629.1, from coordinate 36,519,744 downwards.
GGGCTTTAAAAGGTACACATTTTTCACAGAGGTCTCAAGAAGGTAAGAAATACAAGTGTGTGTGTGTGTGTGTGTGTTTCGACCCTTCTTGAGACACCAACAAGGAAAAGTAGCTTCCATATGAGGAGGTGTGAACAAGTGAGGACATAAATCATGCTCCCAATACGGAAAACCATTGCATCTAATAGAGAGCCAAATACTAGAGTCCGTGAACATTGCTCCAAAGTCAGGAGTTTTGGTTGATTAAATATGTATATAGAGACATACTGTAATAACTTGAAGTAAATCATGGAAATTAAAAACTAATTACAAACAAATAAAACAATAATAAATGCTTACTTGTTTATATTTACATAGTTTGTATGTATTATTACTACAAATCTTTATATGTTTACAAAGAGTGGGCCTTAAAAGGTACACATTTTTCAGAGGTCTCAAGAAGGTAAGAAATACAAGTGTGTGTGTGTGTGTGTGTGTGTGTGTGTGTGTGTGTGTGTGTGTGTGTTTCGACCCTTCTTGAGACACCAACAAGGAAAAGTAGCTTCCATATGAGGAGGTGTGAACAAGTGAGGACATAAATCATGCTCCCAATACGGAAAACCATTGCATCTAATAGAGAGCCAAATACTAGAGTCCGTGAACATTGCTCCAAAGTCAGTATTTTTGGTTGATTTAAATATGTATATAGAGACATACTGTGATAACTTCAAGTAAATAATGAAGATTAAAAACCAATTACAAACAAATAAAACAATAATAAATGCTTATTTATTTATATTTACAAAGTTTGTATGTATTATTAATACAAATCGTTATATATTTACAAAGAGTGGGCTTTAAAAGGTACACATTTTTCACAGAGGTCTCAAGAAGGTAAGAAATACAAGTTTGTGTGTGTGTGTGTGTGTGTGTGTGTGTGTGTGTGTTTGTGTGTGTGTGTGTGTGTGTGTGTGTGTGTGTGTGTGTTTCGACCCTTCTTGAGACACCAACAAGGAAAAGTAGCTTCCATATGAGGAGGTGTGAACAACTGAGGACATAAATCATGGTCCCAATACAGAAAACCATTGCATTTAATAGAAAGCCAAATAAAAGAGTTTGTGAACATTGCTCCAAAGTCAAGATTTTTGGTTGATTTAAATATGTATATAGAGACATACCGTGATAACTTCAAGTAAATAATGAAGATTAAAAACCAATTACAAACAAATAAAACAATAATAAATGCTTACTTATTTATATTTACATAGTTTGTATGTATTATTAATACAAATCGTTATATATTTACAAAGAGTGGGCTTTAAAAGGTACACATTTTTCAGAGGTCTCAAGAAGGTAAGAAATACAAGTGTGTGTGTGTTTGTGTGTGTGTGTGTGTGTTTTGACCCTTCTTGAGACACCAACAAGGAAAAACAGCTTCCATATGAGGAGGTGTGAACAAGTGAGGACATAAAATCATGCTCCCAATACGGAAAACCATTGCATCTAATAGAAAGCCAGATAAAAGAGTCCGTGAACATTGCTCCAAAGTCAGGATTTTTGGTTGATTTAAATATGTATATATGTAGCTTACCACCACCGGGTGTAGCTTACCACCACCGGGTGTGAATGAATAATGGGTTCCCACTTCTCTGTGAGCGCTTTGAGTATTTTAATAATAGAAAAGCACAATATAAAATCCAATCCATTATTATTATTATTAATGTGGAAAACCATTGCATGTAACAGAGAGCCAAATACTAGAGTCCGTGAACATTGCTCCAAAGTCAGGATTTTTGGTTGATTTAAATATGTATATAGAGACATACTGTAATAACTTGAAGTAAATCATGAAGATTAAAAATTAATTACAAACAAATGAAAAATAATAAAATCTTACATTTTTTATATATAGAGAGTATGTATATATTATTATTATTACAAATTACAATGTAACTAGAACTGTTAAGATCCGTACTCGGATCTTCTCATATTATTGTTTATTGTTCCATTTTTGTCTCATTCTCCGTCTGTCCCTGTTATTTCCTGTTTAGTCCGTCACCTTGGTTACTCATTGATTCCACCTGCTAGTCACGGACCCTGCACACCTGTCACTGTTGATTACTTCCTTATTTAAGCCCGCCCCTTTTCGTTCTTCTTTCTCGGATCCTAATTTGCCTACGCGCAACAGTGACGACCCTCTTCATACGACCGTATGTATTTTCTCGCTAGCTCATATGTTAAGCCACCTGCCATTTTTAGCTCACATGCTAATTGTGTTTTGTTTTACATTTTTTTGCCTTCGTGCCCAGCTTATTTTATTTGTACATCTTAGCTCTCATGCTAGCGTCTTTTGTTTACCTTACTTCGCTCCAGTGTTTTTGTTTAAAGCTCCCTTTTTGTTAAATAAATCCTTTATATCTTACCTTTGTTGTGTTCATCGCTTCCGATGCATCCCTGGAAAAACGACTCCGGCAACAATATGCCAAACAAGTCTCGCAAGAACAATTCATAATTACTAAAAAAGTGTCCCATGTGTGATATCCGTAGGAGTGTTTTTATGTATATTTGTATCATAAAGAAATCAAGCTAGCGTGGTTAGCATTAGCTAACACTGCTAACACCTTTACGAGTGTTTGCGTTAGTATTATTACCCTAAAACAACATTTTTTTTGTATTGTTTCAGTTTCACGAACTCCTCAGTAAATTCACCAAAACGTCACCATGGAGTTATTGAGTCTGTTTAGCTGATTGGAGAGCCAGCATGCGCAGCTCGTGGGTCCAAGACCATGACTTCTATTTTGTCGGATCAGCCGTTTTACTGCCCTGTTGGAAACAATTAAGGTATATAAATAAATATTGAAATAATATTTCTGTGTAAATAAGTAATTTCATTTGTGACTTATAGTCCGGTGCGGCTAATATATGGAACCGATTTATTTCTTCTAAAATTGTGGGACGCCAGTGACAATACTGACTATGAGAAACCTTGGAGAGGACCTCAAATGTGGGCAACCCCACCCCCTCCTCCCCTTTAGGGTACCGAAAGCAATGGATGTCGAGCGGGTCTAACATGATACTGTGAACAATCAAACCATAGTGGCTCCAACACAGCCGCGAGAGTTTAGTTCAAAGCGGATCCAAGGTATGTAAGTGTTGTGTGTTAGCAGGAAGTTTATTATCTTTGAAATCCGATTATTTTCGGCCTCAGCTCTGATCCTTCTGATCTAAGAAAATAACCATCCGGACTGTTCTAGGCACAAAGTTGAAAAGCCAGCATCTGTGACAGAGAAAGTTGAGGAATGCTCATCAAACACTTATTTGGAACATCTCACAGTTGAATAGGCTAATTGGTAACAGGTGGCTGCCAACACTTTAAAAACACTGTCAGTCACTACAGTTTGTCCTACATCTGTAAGTGGAAGTTAAAACTTTACTATGCAAAGCGAAAGCCATTCATCAACAACACCCAGAAACGCCGCCGGCTTCGCTGGGCCCGAGCTCATCTAAGATGGACTGATGCAAAGTGTAAAATTGTTTTGTAGTCTGACGATTCCACATTTCAAATTGTTTTTGGAAACTGTGGACTTTGTGTCCTCCGGACCAAAGAGGAAAAGAACCATCCGGACTGATATTGGCGCAAAGTTGAAAAGCCAGCATCTGTGATGGTATGGGGGTGAATTAGTACCAAAGGTAATGGGTAACTTACACATCGGTGAAGGCACCATTAATGCTGAAAGGTACCTACAGGTTATGCAGCAATATACGTTCATATCATGGACGCCCCTGCTCATTTCAGCAAGACAATGCCAAGCCACGTGTTACAACAGTGTGGCTTCATAGTAAAAGTGTGCAGGTACTAGACTGGCCTGCCTGTAGTCCAGACCAGTGTATGGCACAATATGAAGCCTAAAATAGCAGAAGTGACACCGTTGAACAACTTAAACTGTAAATCAAGCAAGAATGGGAAATAATTCCACTTCGAAAATGTGTCTCCTCAGTTCCCAAACGTTTATTGAGTGTTGTTAAAAGGAAAGGCCATGTAACACAGTGGTAAAAATGCCCCTGTGGCAACTTTTTTGCAACCTGTTGCTGCCATTAAATATTGCCCCCTTGTGGAGCTGTGCCGTCGCTACTCCTCCTGCATACATTAAATTCTAAATTAATTATTATTTGCAAAAAACATGAAATATACTTTCTTTGCAGTCTATTCAATTGAATATAAATGGAAAAGGATTTGCAAATCATTGTATTCTGTTTTTATTTGGCACAATATGAAGCCTAAAATAGCAGAAGGGAGACCGTTGAACAACTTAAACTGTAAATCAAGCAAGAATGGGAAATAATTCCACTTCGAAAATGTGTCTCCTCAGTTCCCAAACGTTTACTGAGTGTTGTTAAAAGGAAAGGCCATGTAACAGAGTGGTAAAAATGCCCTTTTGGCAACTTTTTTGCAACCTGTTGCTGCCATTAAATATTGCCCCCCTGTGGAGCTGTGCCGTCGCTACTCCTCCTGCATACATTAAATTCTAAATTAATTATTATTTGCAAAAAAAATGAAATATACTTTCTTTGCAGTCTATTCAATTGAACATAAATTGAAAATGATTTGCAAATCATTGTATTCTGTTTTTATTTAGCACAATATGAAGCCTGAAATAGCAGAAGTGACACCGTTGAACAACTTAAACTGTAAATCAAGCAAGAATGGGAAATAATTCCACTTCGAAAATGTGTCTGCTCAGTTCCCAAACGTTTACTGAGTGTTGTTAAAAGGAAAGGCCTTGTAACACAGTGGTAAAATTGCCCCTGTGACAACTTTTTTGCAACCTGTTGCTGCCATTAAATATTGCCCCCTTGTGGGGCTGTGCCATCGCTACTCCTCCTGCACACATTAAATTCAAAATTAATTATTATTTGCAAAAAACATGAAATATACTGGCGCCAGCGCCCCCCGCGACCCCGAAAGAGAATAAGCGGTAGAAAATGGATGGATGAAATATACTTTCTTTGCAGTCTATTCAATTGAATATAAATTGAAAAGGATTTGCAAATCATTGTATTCTGTTTTTATTTGGCACAATATGAAGCCTAAAATAGCAGAAGGGGGACCGTTGAACAACTTAAACTGTAAATCAAGCAAGAATGGGAAATAATTCCACTTCGAAAATGTGTCTCCTCAGTTCCCAAACGTTTACTGAGTGTTGTTAAAAGGAAAGACCATGTAACACAGTGGTAAAAATGCCCCTTTGGCAACTTTTTCGCAACCTGTTGCTGCCATTAAATATTGCCCCCTTGTGGAACTGTGCCGTCGCTACTCCTCCTGCATACATTAAATTCTAAATTAATTATTATTTGCAAAAAACATGAAATATACTTTCTTTGCAGTCTATTCAATTGAATATAAATTGAAAAGGATTTGCAAATCATTGTATTCTGTTTTTATTTGGCACAATATGAAGCCTAAAATAGCAGAAGGGAGACCGTTGAACAACTTAAACTGTAAATCAAGCAAGAATGGGAAATAATTCCACTTCGAAAATGTGTCTCCTCAGTTCCCAAACGTTTACTGAGTGTTGTTAAAAGGAAAGGCCATGTAACACAGTGGTAAAAATGCCCCTGTGGCAACTTTTTTGCAACCTGTTGCTGCCATTAAATATTGCCCCCTTGTGGAGCTGTGCCGTCGTATACTCCTCCTGCATACATTAAATTCTAAATTAATTATTATTTGCAAAAAACATGAAATATACTTTATTTGCAGTCTATTCAATTGAACATAAATGGAAAAGGATTTGCAAATCATTGTATTCTGTTTTTATTTGGCACAATATGAAGCCTAAAATAGCAGAAGGGAGACCGTTGAACAACTTAAACTGTAAATCAAGCAAGAATGGGAAATAATTCCACTTCGAAAATGTGTCTCCTCAGTTCCCAAACGTTTACTGAGTGTTGTTAGAAGGAAAGGCCATGTAACACAGTGGTAAAAATGCCCCTTTGGCAACTTTTTCGCAACCTGTTGCTGCCATTAAATATTGCCCCCTTGTGGAACTGTGCCGTCGCTACTCCTCCTGCATACATTAAATTCTAAATTAATTATTATTTGCAAAAAACATGAAATATACTTTATTTGCAGTCTATTCAATTGAATATAAATTGAAAAGGATTTGCAAATCATTGTATTCTGTTTTTATTTGGCACAATATGAAGCCTAAAATAGGAGAAGGGAGACCGTTGAACAACTTAAACTGTAAATCAAGCAAGAATGGGAAATAATTCCACTTCGAAAATGTGTCTCCTCAGTTCCCAAACGTTTACTGAGTGTTGTTAAAAGGAAAGGCCATGTAACACAGTTGTAAAAATGCCCCTTTGGCAACTTTTTCGCAACCTGTTGCTGCCATTAAATATTGCCCCCTTGTGGAACTGTGCCGTCGCTACTCCTCCTGCATACATGTTGCTGCCATTAAATTCTAATTGAATTATTATTTGCGAAAGACATGAAATATATTTTCTTTGCAGTCTATTCAATTGGGCTTCCAGGGGTCAACATGTTTTTTTTTACCAGTTTATTTTGTGGAAAGATGCAACAGGTCGACATGAAAGTGAGTGCTAATAATAAATTATAGTCCATGATGCTAACTTATACTGTTTAGGGTCGTGAAGTGATGAAATAGTTGCTACATTTTCATGACCAGACTCCAGCGCTGAGGGGGTAGGAGCGGGGGGGGGGGGGGGGGGGGTGAAGCTCCCTGCTCACTGGAAGTGTGACAATCAGCTCCCACACAAACGCACTCCCGGGGGGGTCGACAGGGAAAGTGTCGGAGGGTTGTCTCGAGGGCCGAGGAGGAAGTGGTCCATGTGAGGGAGGGAGACAGCGAGCAGCTTCCTGTCTGACTGCTCCCGACACCTGCACCTCCTCCACAAAGGGCAGACGTGACAGGAGGGAGGGACGCCCGTATGGCTCGTGTCGGACTTGGCATGACGTGTCAATCACTGTCAAGGCAGTTACAGTACGGATGGAATGCGAGCGTCTGTAACGGGAGAGAGCGTCCCTGATGTCCCACTGTGAACCCTCAGAAGTATGCATGATCTTCTCACTTTTTCGTTTTTCTCACAATTTTGGGCAAAGATTTGATCAGCGGGCTTCACGGTGGCAGAGGGGTTAGTGCGTCTGCCTCACAATACGAAGTTCCTGCAGTCCTGGGTTCAAATCCATGCTCGGGATCTTTCTGTGTGGAGTTTGCATGTTCTCCCCGTGAATGCGTGGGTTCCCTCCGGGTACTCCGGCTTCCTCCCACCTCCAAAGACATGCACCTGGGGATAGGTTGATTGGCAACACTAAATTGGCCCTAGTGTGTGAATGTGAGTGTGAATGTTGTCTGTCTATCTGTGTTGGCCCTGCGATGAGGTGGCGACTTGTCCAGGGTGTACCCCGCCTTCCGCCCGATTGTAGCTGAGATAGGCGCCAGCGCCCCCCGCGACCCCGAAAGGGAATAAGCGGTAGAAAATGGATGGATGGATTTGATTAGCATGCAGTCTCGCAGTCCATTTAGTCGCATTAAACATGCTTTTTAAGAAGAAATACTCACTTTTGGACAGGGTGTATATATATATGCATATATATATTTATATTAGATTAGATTAGATAGTATTTTATTTATTCCTTCAGGAGAGTTCCTTCAGGAAAATTACAATTTTCTGCACAATCCCATTCAAGATCAGACAACCGTTGCAGGGAGACAGAACAGGATCGCTGACGGGTCTGCCGGCTTCCAGCGCCCCTTATAAGAAAGGTGAGATATAGGTAAACAATCCATCCATCCATCCATTTCCTACCGCTTATTCCCTTATTTATATCAGTTTATTATTCGGACTATTGGACCTTTGTTGTTCCTCAAGATTCCACCTTATGTCCTCTCCTGTTCATCATTTGAACTATTCAACTGGTGGTGTTCCTAAAGGTTTCACCTTCGGTCCTCTCCTGTTCATCATTCGGACTATTCGACTGATGGTGTTTACTCAAGGTTCCACCTTAGGTCCTCTCCTGTTCATCATTTAGAGTATTAGACTGGTGGTGTTCCTCAAGGTTCCACCTTAGGTCCTCTCCTGTTCATAATTCGGACTGTTCGACTGGTGGTTTTCCTCAAAGTTCCACCTTAGGTCCTCTCCTGTTCATCATTCAGACTATTCGACCGGTGGTGTTCCTCAAGGTTTAACCTTCAGTCCTCTCCTGTTCATCATTCAGACTATTTGACCGGTGGCGTTCCTCAAGGTTCCCCCTTCGGTCCTCTCCTGTTCATCATTCGGACTATTCGACTGATGGCGTTTACTCAAGGTTCCACCTTAGGTCCTCTCCTGTTCATCATTTAGACTATTAGACTGGTGGTGTTCCTCAAGGTTCCACCTTAGATCCTCTCCTGTTCATCATTCAGACTATTCGACCGGTGGTGTTCATCAAGGTTCCACCTTCAGTCCTCTCCCGTTCATCATTCGGACTATTCGACCGGTGGCGTTCCTCAAGGTTCCCCCTTCGGTCCTCTCCCGTTCATCATTCGTCACTGTTTGACTGGTGGTGTTCCTCAAGGTGCCACCTTACGTCCTCTCCTGTTCATCATTCGGACTATTCGACTGGTGGCGTTCCTCAAGGTTCCACCTTAGAACCTCTCCTGTTCATCATACGGACTGTTTGACTGGTTGTGTTCCTCAAGGTTCCACCTTAGGTCCTCTCCTGTTCATAATTCGGACTATTCGACTGGTGGGTTTCCTCAAACTTCCACCTAAGGTCCTCTCCTGTTCATCATTCAGACTATTCGACCGGTGGTGTTCCTCGAGGTTCCACCTTCAGTCATCTCCTGTTCATCATTCGGACTATTCGACTGATGGCGTTTACTCAAGGTTCCACCTTAAGTCCTCTCCTGTTCATCATTTAGACTATTAGACTGGTGGTGTTCCTCAAGGTTCCACCTTAGGTCCTCTCCTGTTCATAATTCGGGCTGTTCGACTGGTGGTTTTCCTCAAACTTCCTCTCCTGTTCATCATTCAGACTATTCGACCGGCGGTGTTCCTCAAGGTTCCACCTTCAGTCCTCTCCCGTTCATCATTCGGACTATTCGACCGGTGGCGTTCCTCAAGGTTCCCCCTTCGGTCCTCTCCTGTTCATCATTCGGACTATTCGACTGGTGGCGTTCCTCAAGGTTCCACCTTAGATCATCTCCTGTTCATCATACGGACTGTTTGACTGGTGGTGTTCCTCAAGGTGCCAACTTACGTCCTCTCCTGTTCAATATTCGGGGGGAGGGGGGGGGGGGGGGGGAGAAAAAATCGAAGATTAAAATAAAATACAATTTTATAAAAAAAATCGGTCTAAGCCTGGGCCCTGGAGAGGGGGTCCAGACTGAGGCCAAGGGAAAAAAACAACAACAACTCATAGCCATCGTACACATCCCCCTAAACATAAAACATCAATGTTTATTTATATAGCCCTAAATCACAAATGTCTCAAAGGACTGTACAAAACACTACGACATCCTCGGAAGAACCCACATAAGGGCAAGGAAAACTCACACCCAGTGGGCAAGGAGAACTCCCACCCGGTGGGACGCCAGTGACAATACTGACTATGAGAAACCTTGGAGAGGACCTCAAATGTGGGCAACCCCACCCCCTCCTCCCCTTTAGGGTACCGAAAGCAATGGATGTCGAGCGGGTCTAACATGATACTGTGAACAATCAAACCATAGTGGCTCCAACACAGCCGCGAGAGTTTAGTTCAAAGCGGATCCAAGACAGCAGCGAGAGTCCCGTCCACAGGAAATCATCCCAAGCAGAAGCGGATCAGCAGCGTAGAGATGTCCCCAACCGATACACAGGCGTGCGTTCCATCCTGGGTCCCGACGAGCGGTCCATCCTGGGTCTCGACTCTGGACAGCCAGTACTTCATCCATGGTCATCGGACCGGACCGCCTCCACAAGGGAGAGGGGGACATAGGAGAAAAAGAAAAGAAGCGCCAGATCAACTGGTCTAAAAAGGAGGTCTATTTAGAGGCTAGAGTATACAAATGAGTTTTAAGGTGAGATTTAAATGCTTCTACTGAGGTAGCATCTCGAACTATTACCGGGAGGGCATTCCAGAGTACTGGAGCCCGAACGGAAAACGCTCTATAGCCCGCAGACTTTTTTTGGGCTTTAGGAATCACTAATGAGCCGGAGTCTTTTGAACGCAGATTTCTTGCCGGGACATATGGTACAATACAATCGGCAAGATAGGATGGAGCTAGACCGTGTAGTATTTTATACGTAAGTAGTAAAACCTTAAAGTCACATCTTAAGTGCACAGGAAGCCAGTGCAGGTGAGCCAGTACAGGCGTAATATACTGAAGACAAAGGACATTAAAGACATTAAAGCAGCCACTTCTACATACAGCTATAAATAAAAACTAAACGCAGTGTTCCATATACAGTGGGGCAAAAAAGTATTTAGTCAGCCACGGATTGTGCAAGTTCTCCCACTTAAAATGATGACAGAGGTCTGTAATTTTCATCATAGGTACACTTCAACTGTGAGAGACAGAATGTGAAAAAAAAATCCAGGAATTCACATTGTAGAAATTTTGAAGAATTTATTTGTAAATTATGGTGGAAAATAAGTATTTGGTCAACCATTCAAAGCTCTTACTGAAGGAAGGAGGTTTTGGCTCAAACTATCACGATACATGGCCCCATTCATTCTTTCCTTAACACGGATCAATCGTCCTGTCCCCTTAGCAGAAAAGCAGCCCCAAAGCATGATGTTTCCACCCCCATGCTTCACAGTAGGTATGGTGTTCTTGGGATGCAACTCAGTATTCTTCTTCCTCCAAACACGACGAGTTGAGTTTACCCCAAAAAGTTCTATTTTGGTTTCATCTGACCTCTGCTGAATCATCCATGTATCCATTTTGGTATAAACTCAACTCGTCGTGTTTGGAGGAAGAAGGACTGTAGGAGTCCATGTTGACAAAAAGCGACATGTATGTCCGTGTACCAAAGGAAATAGTCCACCCTCCGGTCAGTTGAGTCAAGACTACAGAACAAACGGGAAACATGGTAATTAACATTTGCAGCTTCTCAATATTCTTATGGATAAATGTTTATGTTACACATCAACATATTTCAGTGACGGAACCGTAGAAGTCCATGATGACAAAACGCGACGTGTATGTCCGTGAACCAAAGTGAATACTTCACCCTCCATTTTTTTTTGAGTCAGGACTACATAACACACGGAAACATGTCAACTAGCATTTGCAGCTTCTCAATATTCTTGTGGATAAATGTTTATGTTACACACCAACATATTTGAGTGACAGACCGTAGAAGTCCATGTTGACAAAAAGCGACATGTACCAAAAGGAATACTCCACCCTCTAGTTGGTTGAGTCAGGACTACAGAACAAATGGAAACATGTCAACTAGCATGTGCAGCTTCTCAATATTCTTGTGGATAAATGTTTATGTCCCACACCAACATATTTGAGTGACGGACCATAGAAGTCCATGTTGACAAAAAGCGGCATGTACCAAAAGGAATACTCCAACCTCTAGTTAGTTTAGTCAGGACTACAGAACAAACGGAAACATGTCAACTAGCATTTGCAGTTTCTCAATATTATTATGGATAAACGTTTATGTCCCACACCAACATATTTAAGTGACGGAATCGTAGAAGTCCATGATGACAAAACGCGACGTGTATGTCCGTGAACCAAAGGGAATACTTCACCCTCCATTTTTTTGAGTCAGGACTACATAACACACGGAAACATGTCAACTAGCATTTGGAGCTTCTCAATATTCTTGTGGATAAATGTTTATGTTCCACACCAACATATTTTAAGTGACGGACCATAGAAGTCCATGTTGACAAAAAGCGACGTGTACCAAAAGGAATACTCCACCCTCTAGTTGGTTGAGTCAGGACTACAGAACAAACGGAAACATGTCAACTAGCATTTGCAGTTTCTCAATATTATTGTGGATAAATGTTTATGTTCCACACCAACATATTTGAGTGACGGACCATAGAAGTCCATGTTGACCAAAAGCAGCGTGTACCAAAAGGAATACTCCACCCTCTAGTTGGTTGAGTCAGGACTACAGAACAAACGGAAACATGTCAACTAGCATTTGCAGCTTCTCAATATTCTTGTGGATAAATGTTTATGTTACACACCAACATATTTGAGTGACAGACCGTAGAAGTCCATGTTGACAAAAAGCGACGTGTACCAAAAGGAATACTCCACCCTCTAGTTGGTTGAATCAGGACTACAGAACAAACGGAAACATGTCAACTAGCATTTGCAGCTACTCAATATTATTATGGATGAATGTTTATGTCCCACACCAACATATTTAAGTGACGGACCATAGAAGTCCGTGTTGACAAAAAGCGGCGTGTACCAAAGTGAATACTCCACCTTCCAGTTGGTTGAGTCAGGACTACAGAACAAACGGAAACATGTCAACTAGCATTTGCAGCTACTCAATATTCTTATGGATAAATGTTTATGTTATACACCAACATAATTAAGTGATGGACCACAGAAGTCAGTGTTGACAAAAAGCAACAGCGTACCAAAGTGAATACTCCACCTTCCTTCTTTATGTCAGGGCTACAGAACAAACTGAAACATGTCAACTATCATTTGCAGCTTCTCAATATTCTTATGGATAAATGTTCATGTTATACATGTGATGGACCATATTTGTTTGTGTTTACAAAAAGCGGAGTGTTCCAAAGGAAATACTCCACCCTCCAGTTTGTTGAGTCAAGATTACAGAAGAAACACAAACATGGTAACTAGCATTTGCAGCTTCTCAATATTCTTATGGATAAATGTTTATGTTCCACACCAACATATTTAAGTGACAGACCATAGAAGTCTGTGTTGACAAAAAGCGAAGTGTACCAAAAAAATACTCCACCCTCCAGTTTGTTGAGTCAAGATTACAGAAGAAACACAAACATGGTAACTAGCATTTGCAGCCTCTCAATATTCTTATGGATAAATGTCTATGGTTTGGCCTTTCTTGGGTGCAGCGTGTGCGATACAGACATACTCAGGTCATTTTTAATGCTTTGTTTCTCCGATTCCATCATCCGCTTCCTCTCCTTTGGACTAACGTCCATAGTTCCAGTGGTTTGAGGGCAGGATTGTGTCGATCTCTGAACTCAAAACTTAGGGTTGTTTCCTGTGTAAACCAAGCAGGGATGACAAGGTGTGAGAATTTTAAGCACAACAGAAATCTGGTATCTAAAATGAGGTGTAAGTTGAGGTACCTAACCAAGTTTTTGATAGCTTTACATCCAGGGCTGGCCCCATCATTTTTGGGCCGGCTCTCCTGTCAGCCTTTTGGAGAGCTCCTCCACATGGGGGTCATCGTCACAAAGGAAGTTCCCAACTTCTTACAGTGACAGGACCCGCTGAGCTGCTGTCCCCCAGACAAGAAACCCCTCTGGGCAGGGGGCTCTCAGGCCTCTGGTTACATTGGCGGAGAAAGTCTGGGACAGTCGGGCCCCTGATGCAAAAACAATGGGCAGACAGTAGAAGGTCGGCAGGGGGGCCAAGAATTACCTGCCAATTAGGCAGAGTTAATGTGGAGAATGATGGATGTCAACCTGTCACAACCCGGGGAGGTTGGCAGATCAGCCGGATAAGCTCCTTGTTATCCCTCAGATTACACTCTCCGCTTACATGCACACACACACACACACACACACACACACACACACACACACACACACACACTGGTTATCATTTGGAATGGGGACCAAGTTGTTGTTCGTGACTTGTGGGGACCAACCTTTCTACAGGTTTTGGCATACTGGTTATCATTTGGAATGGGGACCAAGTTGTTGTTCGTGACTTGTGGGGACCACCCTTTCTACAGGTTGTGGCATACTGGTTATCATTTGGAATGGGGACCAAGTTGTTGTTCGTGACATGTGGGGACCACCCTTTCTACAGGTTGTGGCATACTGGTTATCATTTGGAATGGGGGCCAAGTTGTTGTTCGTGACTTGTGGGGACCGCCTTCTCTACAGGTTGTGGCATACTGGTTATCATTTGGATTGGGGACCAAGTTGTTGTTTGTGACTTGTAGGGACCACCCTTTCTACAGGTTGTGGCATACAGGTTATCATTTGGAATGGGGACCAAGTTGTTGTTCGTGACTTGTGGGGACTAATCTTTCTACAGGTTTTGGCATACTGGGTATCATTTGGAATGGGGACCAAGTTGTTGTTCGTGACTTGTGGGGACCACCCTATTTACAGGTTGTGGAGGCATAAAAAACATGATGTACTTTGGCCATTGCACAGTCAGCTCATACACGTCTTTAAATCTCTGGATTGATGAAGTAATGTGCTGTTCATATTTACCGGGGACCGCGGGGAAAAATAGTTAATATGGTCCATGGTGACCAAATTTCAATAATTGTGCATAATTCACACACATTTGTTCGTGACTACTGAGGACTATTGGAAAAAAAAAAAAGTTCAAATTAGATGTTAAACATGTTTTATGGGCCAAAGCTTGAAAATCACTTAGGCATCTTCAGAATGGATCTGACTATCATTTAAAAAGGTTTCCCTTTAGGGGACCTGTTTTAATTTTTTTTTGTCCCCATACTGTCAGAGGTCCCCTAAAGGTGAGTGTGTAAACAGAGCGATGTCCCCATTAAAAAAGCATTGCCAGAACACGGATCTTCAGTGACGTTGTGGCCCGAACAAGTCACGAGTGTATAAAGCCGTGGTCAACCATGAATTGATTGACGTGGACCCCGACTTAAACAGGTTGAAAAACTTAGTCGTGTCATGTCTTTTTGAACACGTCTTGTTTGGCTATGTTCTGTCGACCTTCGGACTCTTTAAGTTCCTGTTATTTTCACTCCCTTGTTTTGTTGCCATA
>NC_084629.1:36487320-36494820 GCF_033978795.1 Nerophis ophidion | reverse complement strand
GTTTGTGGTAAGCTGCAAGAGAAGTGTGTGATCAACAGCAGCGGCCCACTAACATTCCACTTCCCTTCGCCCTGTCTTTCTTTGATTACCTCACCATGCAACCTTCTGGCATCAAGCAGGAGGTCCAAGTGGAAGGGGACACATGGACATGCACCTTCTCAGAATGTATTTCGGCTCTTCGAAATCACCCATTCATCGCAAAATGTGTATAAATATCGATAATTTATGTATTTTCTAAGAAGTAATGCAGGTGGTTCTGAAATGTAGAACCAGGAGAAGCCAGGCTAATCGCTGAGCTTGTTTTGATGTGGTGAGGAGCGGGCTCCAAGACAGACATACCTTTTAGTACGTCTTTGTTGTGAGGTCCGGATGACAAGGCAACAAGAACAAAAAGTTTTAAAAAATTTAGAAATTAAAATAAAAAACTACTGGGTGAGGACACCTGGACACGCCTGACTGCAGACCACAACGGTGGAGGAGAAGTCCTGCAGACCACAAGGAGTTGTGGGGCTCTCCAGCAGAGAAGTCAATGAAATGTGTCCAAGTGTGCCCAGGTGTACCCAGGTGTATCCAGCTGTGCTGATGTGTGTCCAGGTGTGTCAAGGTGTGCCCAGGTGTGTCTAGGTGTGTCCAAGTTTACCCAGGTGTGTCCAAGTGTGTCCAGGTGTGCCCAGGTTTGCCCCGTTGTTTTCAGATGTGCCCAGCCCACGTGTGCCCAGGTGTGTCCAAGTGTGCCCAGGTATGTCCAAGTGTACCCAGGGGTGTCCAAGTGAGCCCAGGTGTTTCCAGGTGTGTCCAAGTGTACCCAGGTGTTCCCAGGTGTGTCCAAGTGTGCCCAGGTATGTCCAAGTGTGTCCAAGTGTACCCAGGTGTGCCCAGCTGTGTCCAAAATTGCCCAGGTATGTCCAAGTGTACCCAGGTGTGTCCAAGTGAGCCTAGGTGTTTCCAGGTGTGTCCAAGTCTACCCAGGTGTTCCCAGGTGTGTCCAAGTGTGCCCAGGTATGTCCAAGTGTGTCCAAGTGTACCCAGGTGTGCCCAGGTGTGTCCAGGTGTGTCCAAGTGTGCCCAGGTATGTCCAAGTGTGTCCAAGTGTACCCAGGTGTGCCCAGGTGTGTCCAAAAGTGCCCAGGTATGTCCAAGTGTACCCAGGTGTGTCCAAGTGAGCCTAGGTGTTTCCAGGTGTGTCCAAGTGTACCCAGGTGTTCCCGGGTGTGTCCAACTGTGCCCAGGTATGTCCAAGTGTGTCCAAGTGTACCCAGGTGTGCCCAGGTGTGTCCAAGTGTGCCCAGGTATGTCCAAGTGTGTCCAAGTGTACCCAGGTGTGCCCAGGTGTATCCAAAAGTGCCCAGGTATGTCCAAGTGTACCCAGGTGTGTCCAAGTGAGCCTAGGTGTTTCCAGGTGTGTCCAAGTGAGCCTAGGTGTTTCCAGGTGTGTCCAAGTGTACCCAGGTGTTCCCAGGTGTGTCCAAGTGTGCCCAGGTATGTCCAAGTGTGTCCAAGTGTACCCAGGTGTGCCCAGGTGTGTCCAGGTGTGTCCAAGTGTGCCCAGGTATGTCCAAGTGTGTCCAAGTGTACCCAGGTGTGCCCAGGTGTGTCCAGGTGTGTCCAAGTGTGCCCAGGTATGTCCAAGTGTGTCCAAGTGTGCCCAGGTATGTCCAAGTGTGTCCAAGTGTACCCAGGTGTGCCCAGGTGTGTCCAAGTGTGCCCAGTGTGTCCAAGTGTGCCCAGGCATTCCCAGGTGTATCCAGGTGTGCCGAGGTGTGTCCAGGTGTGCCCAGGTTTGCCCAAACTGTTGAAGAGAGAGAGCAAGGAACAGCAGAGAGAGGACGTGACAAAGCTAAGTTGAATGTTGTGTAAACAATACTTACTTGAAGACAAGTTAGGTGTGTCCAGGTGTGCCCAGGTGTTCGCAGGTATGTCCAGGTGTGTCCAGAGTATCCTGGTGTGCCCAAATGTGTCCAGGTGTTTCCAGGTGTTCCCAGGTGTGCCAAGGTGTTCGTAGGTGTGTCCAGGTGTGCCCAGGTGTGTCCAGGTGTGTCCAGCTGTGTCCAGGTGTGCCCAGGTTTGACCAGGCATGTCCAGAGGTGTGTCCAGGTGTGTCTAGGTGTGCCCAAGTGTGACCAGGTGTGACCAGGTGTGACCAGGCATGTCCAGGTGTGTCCAGGTGTGTCCAGCTGTGTCCAGGTGTGTCCAGGTGTGTCCAAGTGTGCCCAGGTTTGACCAGGCATGTCCAGAGGTGTGTCCAGGTGTGTCCAGGTGTGTCCAAGTGTGACCAGGTGTGACCAGGCATGTCCAGGTTTGCCCAGGTGTTCGTAGGTGTGTCCAGGTGTGACCAGGTGTTCGTAGGTGTGTCCAAGTGTTTTCAGGTGTGTCCAGGTGTGACCAGGTGTGTCCAGGTGTGACCAGGTATTCGTAGGTGTGTCCAAGTGTTTTCAGGTGTGTCCAGGTGTGACCAGGTGTGTCCAGGTGTTCATAGGTGTGTCCAGGTGTGACCAGGTGTTCGGAGGTGTGTCCAAGTGTTTTCAGGTGTGTCCAGGTGTGACCAGGTGTGTCCAGGTGTTCGTAGGTGTGTCCAGGTGGGACCAGGTGTTCGGAGGTGTGTCCAAGTGTTTTCAGCTGTGTCCAGGTGTGTCCAGCTGTGTCCGGGTGTGTCCAGGTGTGTCCAAGTGTGCCCAGGTTTGACCGGGCATGTCCAGAGGTGTGTCCAGGTGTGTCCAGGTGTGTCTAGGTGTGCCCAAGTGTGACCAGGTGTGACCAGGCATGTCCAGGTTTGCCCAGGTGTTCGTAGGTGTGTCCAGGTGTGACCAGGTGTTCGTAGGTTTGTCCAAGTGTTTTCAGGTGTGTCCAGGTGTGACCAGGTGTTCGTAGGTGTGTCCAAGTGTTTTCAGGTGTGTCCAGGTGTGACCAGGTGTTTGTAGGTGTGTCCAAGTGTGACCAGGTGTTCGTAGGTGTGTCCAAGTGTTTTCAGGTGTGTCCAGGTGTGACCAGGTGTTTGTAGGTGTGTCCAAGTGTGACCAGGTGTTCGGAGGTGTGTCCAAGTGTTTTCAGGTGTGTCCAGGTGTTCGGAGGTGTGTCCAAGTGTTTTCAGGTGTGTCCAGGTGTTCGGAGGTGTGTCCAAGTGTTTTCAGGTGTGACCAGGTGTGACCAGGTGTTTGTAGGTGTGTCCAGGTGTGTCCAGGTGTGACCAGGTGTTTGTAGGTGTGTCCAGGTGTGTCCAGGTGTGACCAGGTGTTTGTAGGTGTGTCCAGGTGTGTCCAGGTGTTCCCAGGTGTGTCCAGGTGTGTCCAGGTGAATATGAATGATATGAGTGTTATAATACCCACATAGTACTACAATAAGAGTGTTTTAATACCCACACAATAGAAAAATATGAATGGCTGGAAATCCCACAACTTATTGTGGTCCTTGAAGGCAACACGGTACACCTCTATATTAGCACCAGGTGTGGAGTCTCATCCATCACTGGGGCCAATTAATACTTTCATGACTTTAATCAGATGTATCACAGGACGGTCTTCCATCCATCCATTTTATGCCGCTTGTCCCTCCGGCTCACCTAATTCAAAGTAACTTAAAAAAACAAACAAACACAAAAATGCAATGTTTTCCACACTTGCTGTACATGCAAACACTGCAGGAAAAAAAAAAACACCAAATTACTCATAAATCCTTCCCCAAAAAATGATTTTAAAATGACCAGGACTATACGTGCTCCTCGGGACTCATGCCCGGTCCCATCTGGGTCCTCCTCTTCTTTTTTCTGCCCTCTTTGTGTCCAATATGTTTCCTCTCAATGCTAAATAATTGTCTCGCATCTGAGAGGAATTGGAAAAATAATGACATTACGACAAATCCCCCCCTTTTTTTTTTTGCTAAACCCTCGCTCCATTCGGAGGGGTTCCAGGGATTGCTGCTGCTCTTTCCAGGAATATGGTGACACACACACACACACACACACACACACACACACACACACACACACACTGAGAGATGGAGTATCCGATGGAGATGAAGAAAAAGAGGAGGTGGACGCAAGTTGATAGAGATGTCGCTGCTACGCCAGCAAACTAATACGGTGGTGACATGTACAGGTGCAGGTCAATACGTTCAAAAGACAGAGCAAAAGGGATTTGATCAAGTCCGACGAAGAAGACAATTTTTATGGTTTATTCGGAATAATTCAAACAGCAGAGTTGACTTTTTGACAATTACTAAAGTTCGAGGTTTTTATTCGCAAATGAGTTAAGAGACTTCGACTGGTGGTCTCACTTGAAAATACCACTTCAAAATAAACTCTGTGTATGTATATATATGTATGTATATATATATATATATATATATACATATATATATACAGAGGTGGGTAGAGTAGCCAGAAATTGTACTCAAGTAAGAGTACTGTTACTTTAGAGATTTATTACTCAAGTAAAAGTAAAGAGTAGTCATCCAAATATTTACTTGAGTAAAAGTAAAATGTATGTTGTGAAAAAACTACTCAAGTACTGAGTAACTGATGAGTAACCCGTTTGTTTAATGATTACGGCAACAAATAATGCACAAAAACATAAAAATAGCAATGAGCAAATTCAGAGCCAGGAATATCTCTTAAACAATAATATATATTAAATAATAGTACATTAAAATATTAAAAAAAAATGGCACATTGAGCCACAATAACTTAACAGCACCATAGGCTCAGTAGGCATTCATTGATTTGATTGATTGATTGATTGATTGATTAAAACTTGTATTAGTAGATTGCACAGTACAGTACATATTCCGTACAATTGACCACTAAATGGTAACACCCCAATAAGTTTTTCAACGTTTATCAATTACTTAATAAAATGACCAAGTCGAGGTGATCTACCTCATATATACATATACACATACACACACATATCATATATATATATATATATATATATATATAAATATATATATATATATATATATATATGTGTATATATATATATGTGTATATATATATATATATATATATATATATGTGTATTCCCCCCCCAAAAAATCCCTGCAAAACAGGCTTGTAGGGATAAACTGTGGATTTACTTTATTGAGCTCTCTCTCTCTCTCTCTCTCTATATATATATATATATATATATATATACATATATACTGTATAAGATATATATATATATATATACATATATTTATATGAAAAAAATATATATATATGTATATATATACCGTGTGTTATTTAATGTTTTTTTTTTTTTCATTTAAAAATTAGGATTAATGGTGATTATTCACAGGCAATTGCTTAACAAAATACTTGAAAGACTGCAATATTTGTACACAAATGCAATTTTTATCATCAGAACGTCATGGGAAACATTTCTAAGTGTTGCACTTGACTGCATGCCATTTATTTGCACAAAAATTGATGACAGTTTTATCTTTAATCCCAGATATGTATGTATATGAATATATATATATATATATATATATATATATATATATATATATATATATATATATATATATATATATATATATATATGTATATATATGTATATATATATATATATATATATATATATATATATACAGAGGTGGGTAGTAACGCGCTACATTTACTCCGTTACATCTACTTGAGTAACTTTTGGGATAAATTGTACTTCTACGAGTAGTTTTTATGCAACATACTTTTACTTTTACTTGAGTATATTTGTAGAGAAGAAACGCTACTTTTACTCCGTTCCATTTATCTACATTCAGCTCGCTACACGCTAATTTTTTTTATCGATCTACTAATGTTTGTTTTGGTTAATGACAGAGCTTCAAAGTAGAATTTATGCATGCATGCGTTTCACCAATCAAATGCAGTCACTGGTGACGTTGGACCAATCAAACAGAGCTACGCGGTCACATTGATTGATTGATTGATTAATTGATTGATACTTGTATTAGTAGATTGCACAGTACAGTACATATTCCGTACATTTGACCACTAAATGGTAACACCCCAATAAGTTTTTCAACTTGTTTAAGTCGGGGGTCCACGTTAATCAATTCATGACAATTCGTGACCGTCACACAACCTAAACAAGTTGGAGAACTTATTGGGGTGTTACCATTTAGTGGTCAATTGTACGGAATATGAACTGTACTGTGCAATCTACTAATAAAAGTTTCAATCAATCAATCAATCAAAAGTGTAAAGGAAAAAAGACACTTTTTATTTCAATCGTACTTCCCGTCAAAAGCCTAAAGACTGATCGCACAGTTCCTGTCTTCACAATAAAAGCGCCGCTCCATCGCGCCTGCGCTAACAAAATAAGAGTCTCCAAAAGCCAGCGCAAACAAGCTAGCAAGCTACGGAGTTTGCCGCCAATGTATTTCTTGTAAAGTGTATAAAAACAAATATGGAAGCTGGACAAATAAGATGCCAAAAACCAACGACTTTCATGTGGTATTAGACAGAAAAAAGGAACTTTTTTTTCTCCTCCATTTGAAAACGTGGACGTTATCAGCACAATACTGTCTGATTCCAATCAATGCAAGTCATCAGAATCAGGTAATACACCAACTTATATTCTTGTCTTCATGAAAGATAGAAATCTATATGTTAAACATGCATGTATATTCATTAAAACACCTTCAACATGTGAACAAAAACGGCAAAATAAATAAATATAAATTATATACTGTATATAGAAATGTATCTATATATATATATATATATATATATATATATATATATATATATATATATATATATATATATATATATATATATATATATATGATATGTGTGTGTATGTGTATATGTATATATGAGGTAGATCACCTCGACTTGGTCATTTTATTAAGTAATTGATAAACGTTGAAAAACTTATTGGGGTGTTACCATTTAGTGGTCAATTGTACGGAATATGTACTGTACTGTGCAATCTACTAATACAAGTTTTAATCAATCAATCAATCAATCAATCAAATCAATGAATGCCTACTGAGCCTATGGTGCTGTTAAGTTATTGTGGCTCAATGTGCCATTTTTTTTTAATATTTTAATGTACTATTATTTAATATATATTATTGTTTAAGAGATATTCCTGGCTCTGAATTTGCTCATTGCTATTTTTATGTTTTTGTGCATTATTTGTTGCCGTAATCATTAAACAAACGGGTTACTCATCAGTTACTCAGTACTTGAGTAGTTTTTTCACAACATACATTTTACTTTTACTCAAGTAAATATTTGGATGACTACTCTTTACTTTTACTTGAGTAATAAATCTCTAAAGTAACAGTACTCTTACTTGAGTACAATTTCTGGCTACTCTACCCACCTCTGTATATATATATGTATATATATATATATATATATATACATACATATATATACATACACAGAGTTTATTTTGAAGTGGTATTTTCAAGTGAGACCACCAGTCGAAGTCTCTTAACTCATTTGCGAATAAAAACCTCGAACTTTAGTAATTGTCAAAAAGTCAACTCTGCTGTTTGAATTATTCC